>NC_141616.1:53746612-53911612 GCF_047967505.1 Dipteris shenzhenensis | reverse complement strand
GTTATTGACTTACATGCAAAGTGGCGTGCCCATCCCATAAGTACTTAGTCGAATAATACATCTAGGACCGCGTTTTTTGACGGTTGTGCATGACATTAAGGCCAAAATGATGTTTAATGCTTGATCGACAATGCAAAGCATATCCGGTGCGCACAATACTTTGCATGAGCCTCAAAAATTGTGGTATTGCATTTCATGTAAAGTGGTACACCCATCTGATAAGCAGTTGGTCAGATAACACAGCCAAAAGCATGTTTTTTTATGGTTGTGCATGACATTGAGGCACAAACGGAGTTTAATACGTGATATACCATGCAAAGTACATACGATGGGCACAATACTTTGCGCCCACCTCAACCTAGGTGTTATTGAGTTGCATGAAAAGTGGCATGTCGGTTAGATAAGTACTTGATCCGATAGCACACCTAGGACCATCTTTTTTTACAAATGTGCTTGACACTAAGGCAAAAACGGTATTTAATGCTCAATCAACCATGCAATGCATATCCGATCAGCACAATACTTTACTTGCACCTCAACCTAGGTGGTATTGACTTGTTTGAAAAAAGGCACACCCATTAGATAAGTACTTGATTGGATAACACACCTAAGGGTGTGTTTTTTTACGGATGTGCATATCACTAGGGGGAAAATGGTGTATAATACATGATCGACCATGCAAAGCATATCCAATGGTCACAATACTATTCATGCACCTCAACCTAGTTTAACTTGACTTGGGTGCAAAGTGGAGCCCCCATCCGATAAGTACTTGTTTGAATAACACACCTAGGACTGTGTTTTTTTATGGTTGTGCATTACACTAATGCAAAAACAGTGTTTTGTGCTTGATCGACAATGCAAAGCATATCCGATGGGCATAATACTTTGCACACACCTTGAACTAGGTGAAATTGACTTACATGCAAAGTGGAGTGCCCATCCCATAAGTACTTGATCGAATAACATACCTAGCAGCGTGTTTTTTTATAGATGTGCATGACACTAGAGCAAAAATGGTATTTAATGCTTGATCAACCATGAAAAGGATATCCAATGGGCACAATACTTTTCCTACACCTCAACCTAGGTGGTATTGAAATGTTTTCAGAGAGGCATACCCATCGGATAAGTACTTGGTCAGATAACATACCTAAGGGTGTGTTTTTTTGCGGATGTGCATATCACTACGGCAAAAACGGTGGATAATGCGTGATCCACCATGCAAAGCATATCCGATGGTCACAATAATTTGCATGCACCTCAACCTAGTTAAAACAGACTTGCATGCAAAGTGGAGCACCCATCCCATGAGTACTTGACCGAATAACATACCTAGCAGTGTGTTTTTTTATGGATGTGCATGACACCAAGGCAAAAACGGTGTTTTATGCTTGATCGACAATGCAAAGCATACCGGATGGGCATAATACTTTTCACACACCTTAAACTAGGTGGAATCAACTTACATGCAAAGTGGAGCACCCATCCCATAACTACTTGATCGGATAACATGCCTGGCAGCATGTTTTTTTTACGGATGTGCAAGACACTAGAGTAAAAATAGTATCTAATGCTCGATCGACCATGGAAAGGATATTCGATGGGCACAATACTTTTCCCACACCTCAACCTAGGTGGTATTGAAATGTTCTCAAAGAGGCACACCCATCCGATAAGTACTTGGTCAGATAACATACCTAAGGGCATGTTTTTTTGTGGATGTGCATTTCACTATAGGAAAAATGGTGGATAATGCGTGATCGACCATGCAAAGCATATCTGATGGTCACAATACTTTGCATGAACCTCAACCTAGCTTGTGTGCAAAGTGGAGCCCCCATCTAAGAAGTACTTGTTTGAATAACACACCTAGGACCGTGTTTTTTTATGGTTGTGCATGACTTTAAGTCAAAACGGTGTTTTATGCTTGATCGACAATGCAAAGCTTATCTAATGGGAATAACAATTTGCACACACCTTAAACTAGGTGGAATTGACTTACATGCAAAGTGGCATTCCCATCGCATAAGTACTTGATCGGATAACACACCTAGCAGCGTGTTTTTTTACGGATGTGCATTTAAGGCAAAAATGGTATTTAAATGGAAACTTTTGTTGTTGTGGGGGTGGCTTTAAGCTTTGTAGCTTGTGTTTAATCATCTTCTCCAACTTGGAGATTTTTTTCGATGTCTTTTTTGCTATGGATTTTTCTTTGAGCTTTTGCTTTTTGTCTTTCTTCTTTTTCTTTAAGTATTTCTCATCATCCTCATCATATTCTGATGACTCATCATCTTCCTCATCTATATCTTCCTCTGCTTCACTATCTATGTCTGAGGAGTCTATCTTTGAATCTGAATGACGTCTCTTTTTTGTCTTCTTGGATTTTGATGTTGTACCAAGTCTTCTCTTTGCTCTTTGGGCAACTTCCACCATATTGTTAAAATCATTTGCTCCTCCCAGCTGGTCCCCGCTAGCTACTATAGTTCTTAACTCCTTGTTTAATCCTTTGCAGAAATAGTATCCTAGTTGCTCCTGGGTAGTAGTTCTTTGATTTGCTGTTAGCATTTTGTTGAGGTTTCTAAACATCTCTGAATAGTCCTCAACCATGAGATCTTTTTGTTTCATTGTTCTCAGCTTTTCAAAATGTCTTATGGTGTTTTCCCTTTTCTAAAACGACTTAAGAAAGCAATCTTTAATTCATCATAAGTGTTAAAATGTGCAATACCATACTGCATAAACAAATTCATTACTTTACCATTGAATGTCACAGCAAATTGCTCTTTCTTGGTCTCATCTAGCATTTGTCCAAATCCACTACCTATCCACCTTATCTCAAATTGCCCAACATGGTTGTCAGGATCTTGACCTTTCTTGCCAGTAAACTTTGTAGCTTTGACCAATGGGTTCTGCATTTTGTGCTGAGGGTGAGCTTGAACTTGAACTTTGACAGGCTTCTTTTTCTTCTTCTTTGGGGGTTGTGGGAGAGGATTGAAATTCAATTGCTTCCTTGCAGTCACAAAGACACTAGCTGCAATATCAGTGGCAAGTGTCCTTTGGAATAATTCCTTGTTGGAGTGGAGAGCATGCATCAATCTTTCTAGCTCAATTTTTGCTTCGTGCACATGCTGGCTATGTACGGAATTATTAGAGGAACTTGTCCCACTTGAAATATAATCAGGGTCATGAAAGATATCCTCTGGATCATCTATTTGGAAAGTAGCCTCTACTCGAGCTCTATTTCATGTAAAATATGCTATACCAATATGGCGAGGTGATGTTTCCTCTTCAAAGCTATCCAACATGAGCTAGTTGTTTCATGAAAGGAAAAGGAGATGGAGGATTACAGTAGCTTATCAGGTGTGGTAGAAATGAGCTATTGCTAGCTAAGCTTTGCATGCTGTCCTGACACTAGAAGTGTAATGTTGATGCTATGATCTTCTTTTCTGATTTTGATGTATTGTGCTTGTTTTGGTGCATTGTTGATGTTGCTGCCGTATGTCGCTTTTCCAACAGGAGTCCTACTATCAGCTGTTTTTTGATTGTTGATGTGCTTGCTAGATTCAAACCATGGCTCCTATAGTTGTCGTGCTAAATGACAACTTACATACAGTCTATTTCAAGTGCTCCTTGGGGAAGTAGTGCTTTTAATACAAATATGCACGTATGGTGAAGTAGTGTGTAGAGATCCTCCTCTACTAGTGTATTCACTAGTATAGATTTTCTATGTTTTTTGACATTTGCTATCATATGCGGTTTCTAATGTTGTTGGTAATCGTGGGTGTATTCACCAATTTTGTACACGCATGTGTGATCTTATGACACAATTGTGAGCTTGATATTTTTTGGAGTTGCTGTTTGGATGTTTCTCTGTTTGTTGTTTCATGTCGTAATTGATAGTGGTTTTTGTTGTCCGTTTAGTGAAAACCGACAATTCAAGGTAGGAACGCTGACAAGATCGCCAATAGTGGTTAGAGTGTCTTCAGACAAGTGAAAAACACAAACACATCTCTACTCCTGACAACAAGGTGCCAGTAGTCAGAGTATAGTGCATTTAGCGAAAACCGACAATTCAAGGTAGGAACGCTAACAAGATCACCAATAGTGGTCAGAGTGTCTTCAAACAAGTGAAAAACACAAACACATCTCTACTCTTGACAACAAGGTGCCAGTAGTCAGAGTATAGTTGGACAGTAGATGGACTACAAAAACTATCAAGAGATGTAAAGAGGATAGAGAAGAAATCTTGCAAATGATGGTATGCTTCTTGTATATTATGTTTTGACAGAGAATACATCAACTCAACAACTCAAACTCTCAATAGTAGCTAATACAAGGTTTTTTAGCCATCCGATATCAGTGCGACTGTTGTAAGGCAACAGTAAGTTTCAAAATGTAACAATCCTAGTCAAAAACATTATGTGGTGGATCATGCCACTAACGAGTGCTATTAGGGATAGTTACAACTGTCCCTACAGTTACAAAATGATCCCCACTACCTTGTTCTAATGGCTCCCTCTTACCACAGGTGAATTTAACCTTTCCCATGGTTAGTGTTCACATGGGTGGAGGCTATGCATTCAACAGTTGTAGGATGGAGAGCTTGGCTCCATATTTCAATGTATTCAAAAGCATGGTATGTCAAATTTGGTATACATATGTTGATGGAATTTTTCTTTGGAATTCTAGATTTGCAATGTTCAAAATATTGAACTGTATTTTTGACAACCTTCAAAAACGAAACAAGAAGGGATCTAAGAGTAGTATGATGCCTGCAAGATTTAAGCAATTGATTGACTGGGCTACAAAAGAAAAAGAGTGTCAAACTTGACAACAATCTTTCACTGTTAGTGATGACATGTTAGAGTTTGACAGGGGAAAAATTATCCACCAAACTTTTATCATGTACTCAACAAAGATTGCAATGAATCGTCAAAGATAGTTCCAAAGATTGAGTACATGTTGGTCATTATATGGATTTAATGTTCCCAGATCCACCTTTGATGAGGTCCCTTACAAAATGAAAGAACTAATGAGTCTTCTTGACCAGTTCATGTCAATTATGACGGCAATGCTTTGGCGTGTCGTAATTTTTCATTTAGACTTGTAGTCCGGGGCAGTGATGAGTGTCATTAATGATAAATGTGCTGGACATGACCACCTTTATTGGTGAGTGTAGCAATGAAATGCAAAGATTTTTTTGGGTCAATTATTATTGTTATAATTGTAGTTCTTTTGATAAATTTAAAACTTATTTTTGTTGCATGTCGTAGGATGAAACCCAATGTGAGACAAAATGAAAGGACATCACCTCATGTTTGCTACAGAAAAAATTTTAGTTGGGTATTGGTTTGTCGATGGAAAAAAAAGTATTGGTGACATCAATTTTCCTTCATATGCTCCATTTACTCCTGATCATTTCATTATTCCAGTTGTGACGAAGAAGCTAAAGGTCAAAGGAAGGAAAAAAATTACAAACTTGATTTTTCTAAATACATTGATATTGTGTTCTCTAGTCGAGGTCCTTATTAATTTGTGGGTATTATATACCAAAATTGATAGAATTTTAAAAGTTTTAAAAAATTCACTACACAAATTATGACCTTTTTTTGAAAAAGTTATAATTTTAATGAAATTCTGAGGGAATCTTAAAACGGGTACCAATGTTGCATACCTGAATTAGATGTTACACTATCTACTTAGCAAGGAGGGCACTATCAAAGACAAAGGTTTGTGTAGATGTCTTCTTGGACCGCAAGTACATAGTGCAAGAAGAGTATAATTATATATTGGAAGAAGTGGAAGATGAGGTCTCGAGTGATGCGTCTAGCGGTGAGGAGGAGGAAAGTACCTCAAGTAGTAATGCAGAGCAATAGACCTCCTCCTCTCTTTTGGAATTTTTGGAGAATGTCTCTTTTGGTGACAGATTTTGTTTAAGAATACTAATCGACAAGTTTTGTATATGGAAACTATTTTGGAGATAAATTTTATACCTGAGCACTATTTTGGTATAATATGAATACTCTTTCAGATACATATGGTAATGTAACCATGGATATATATGATAATGTACAATGAAGTCTTAAGTAAATTGTCTTTTCATAGTTTTAGTAAATTGAACTTGAGTTTTAAGTAGTAAATTGTTTTTTAAGTAAAGTGTAAGTATTTATTGCTTTTTCCACTTCTGACTCATCTTCTGTTTGTGTTTGTTTTCTTGTTTGTGTTTGTGTTTGTCCAGTCCCCCCAAATTATACATGTCAACATGTTGCGCATTCAAAGAGCACCAAACCTGTGATCATGGGGCCCTTCGTTGGAGGAGATGTCATGGGTTTGTAGGAAGACATCCAAAGAGCATGGACCCCATGATCATGGGGCCCCTCGTAGGAGGAGGACTTTCTTTCTACTCATTCGACTCCTGACGGGCCTACCCCTATGACTACTCTTGGCTGGACTCCCCACGAGCTAACTCCTCTCAAGCTTACCCCTGTGATGACTACCCCTCAGGGAACTCCTTTGCTAGCAACCCATGGCTTCATCTAGAGTCCCGACGAGTTTGTCGCATCCATGCATGAAGCGGAGGTAGCAACATTCTTCTCTCTCTTGTCCCAAAGGACCTCAGCTATTCCCTCTCCTACACCCCTTGGGGGTAGATCAGAGACATCGATGGCTTTATCTACTTGACAGCCATCCCTTGTAGCCCCTTCTGAGGGTCATCACTTAGGGTACCCATTGTAGGTCCAAAAGGAGTAGTAAGGGTCGAGGCTACTGTGGTGGGATGAGGGATGTAGATGAGTTTGCACACTGACATACCTACAGGTCTCCCCTTCCTTATGAGACGCAATAGTAGTTAGGTCCCTTGCCCTCTCCACTCACATGCCATAGCACCTTAGAGAGAACTTGCTCCCTGACTTGCTCCTTAAGCGCTTGCTCCACCCCTTTCTCCACCCCTCACTCTAGCTTAGTTATTCTAGCCACTGCTATTGCGTATCCTTCAGACTTTTTTTTGCCTGAGGAACTTTCCTACAAAGTGAACAGCATTGGGGATGTTATACAAGATAAGGATTGGAAGGCGGTAACAAGACACATGAGGATGTTGGTAAGCACCCACTTCCCTAATGATATATTCAAACCTTAGAACCAACAGGACAATAAAGCCAAGGATGCCTGCATAGATGCCCTCAAGAGACAATTTCCAAATCCTAAAGGGTTTGATTTTGATTGAAATGCCATGCTTACTCACATGGGGGAGATCCTTAGGTCTCATAGATACAAGCTAAGAGAGGCTGTTAAGGAGGGTAACCCAAGTTCTCTCTCTAGCAACAATGATAGTATCTCAACCTAGTATGCTTAGAATAGATACGTCAACACTTATACTGGGCTGAAGGTTTCTACACTCGCAAGAAAATCATCACAAGAAAACCCATGATCACAACTCAGGTCGCCACCCTGATTCCTTGATACCACTTGCCTGCATAAGACTTATTGGCATAGACACAGTGCCTCTTTCTAGACTTGCATCTTACTACAATGGCTTTACTAGGAAAAGAAGTCTTTTCAGCTTCTCATCATCGAAGTTTTTTGGTGTATACATAAATTGGTGAGGAGTCTCCTACAAATCTTGAAGAGGGCAAAGATCTTTGGAGGCCACGTTAAGCTCCTACATCGTGAATCTAATGTACTTATGTTTTAAGTCCATCTCCACCATGAAGGGAGACTTGGCATCAAACACACTCACACTTGGAGATGTGAAGGTAAAAAAGTGTTACAAGCGATGAAACTAATAGTTGAATATATTGTCTATGTGCTGCATATATTTGAATATATTGCAATGACAAGATGAACAAAGTTAGCTGCAATGGGTAAGGTTTCACTGTAGCTACCTTATCCCATGATCTCAGGGTTGCAAAGCTCTTTGAAAAGTGGTGTATCCATGGACTGTCAAATGGGAATGTTTGTAGAAGGCTACTTGGAAAATAGGCTCAACATATCATGTAAAAGACTAAGTGAATGAGCTATAGAGTACAGGATAATGCTGAAGTGCTCTAGAAGGATTCGAACTCTGGCTGAGTTGGAACAATCCAAATCTACCTATCCAAAGCGCATGGGCATGGAAGGTTGAAGAAAAAAGCCTACAGACCTGATCTTGCATCCTACAAAGCTAGGTATCCAAAGCTCATGGTCCTAGAAGAAAATGAGGCATTCTCAAGTAGAGCTCCACCATAGAACAAGGGGGAAGAAGATGGAATTACATCTCGAAGCTAGTACAACAACACAGAGAGCGTGAGGAAGAGACAAATCACCATAGAGCTAGAGCTTGGAGGAAGTGAAATTGGAGTGCAATTGCCAACCCCTCAGCATTGATTGTCATCCTTTGAGGGTAGATTTGATGATAGATGGAGGAGCGGCCAAGGTAGAAACAATATGGCAAAAATACCATAACATTCCATTCTAATGGCCGTTAGGAACTCCGTTGATGATGGGAGGGTCCCGTGCAAAGTTGCAGGTCCATGCTGGAACGTAGGAGGAAGAGACAAGCCTAGGTCAATGGAGAATATAGTGATGCATGGCTCTTCCACCCATATATGTTGTCTTTCAACCCCTTGGCCTTTTCACACTAGTCTACTTAGGATTTAATAAACGTGGTGTATTTTGTACTTCAACATTGAAAAATAATTAATGATGATCGAACTTCTACACCATGGATTTGTCTACATGGCCTTTTTATGCATACGTAACCAAGCAAAACTTTACTTGGTCACACAAATAGAACAAAAGAATATCAAAGTAGATAAAATTGTACTACAAGAAATAGAATGGCTAAAACACACAACCAAATGATATGAAAAGACCTTTTGATGTTAATCCATGAATCTCGGAGTTGAAGGGAAGTTGGAATTCTAAGCTTGTTCACTTGTAGGTATGAGGGAATTAAAACTCTTAAAATGATACAATTCTTGATAGGGGATTTGCAATCATGGTTAGTGATGAAATCTCACAAGACAATTGCACAAACAAATTGCAAAGAAGAGAATATGCTAATTTCCATTGCATCACTTACTTCTTGATATACACAGTCCTCCATGAGGGAATCTCGAAAAAATAGGGTAATACACCTCATACAATGTGCAGGATGATAATGAATTAGTGTCGTGCATGTGAGAGAAACCTAGTCCTATAAATGTGATTGCCTAGAATGCATGCATGCACCATGTATTGCATGGATGGGTCATGAGTGACCCAACATCCCCCGCTCAATCACGACTCGTGCAATTGGGTGAATTTGGAAATATACCTTGATTCATGGGCACAGTGTGATCCAAACATGAGATATCTTGGAGGAGGCACTGTAACCAAATGATTGCACGAGAGGCAGTAGAGGCCGCAAAGTATTCTGCTTTGGTGGAGGAGAAAGCAACAACCCTTTGCTGTTTGTTGATCCAACTAACAACAGTACCATTAACAAGGAAACAACACCCAATGACAGATCTTCCTATAGTAAGATCAGTGCCCCAGTTAGCATCAGAGAATGCATGGAATTGACCTAGGCACCAACTCCCTCTAGTAAGAAAACCTATCCAAATCTTGAGTATGAGATGAATTTAACAATATGCCATGAGTAGAAATTATTCAAATTAACATGGTTTTGTTTTACAATAAAAGGGCTTCAAATATGTCTTTACACCTTAAAATTTGGGTAACAAATGAAAAAGTAATTGTTGAAGTCCAAAATGAGTAGTTGCTTGCAAGTAGCCAAGGATGCACTTGAGAAGCTACCAATGAGTGAATGAAGGATTTCAACTATGCTAAGAAAGAAGAATGAGTGGAAAGGCAATATTAGGCGACATCAAACCATGACATACAGTAGAATCCCAACCAAATTACGATAGTGAAATGTTGAGGCATCCTTAGAGGATGGAGGTGGCTTGTTGAGGAGTGTGACAGCCCCCAATTCCATGGGAGTAGTAACAAAATTACAGGCAGACATGTTATATTTGGCAAGCATATCATGGATGTATTTATGTTGACTGAGGTGAATAATTCCTGATGATTAATCTCGGTGTACTTACATTCCAAGATAGTAGCCCACTTCACCATGATCCACCATTTAAAGGGAGCACTCCCTCCTTGGCTCCTCCCTCCCTCCTTTCCTCCCTCTCATCCCCCTCCACTTCCCTCTTCCTCCTGGACGCTGCGGCCTCCAAGGCTTCTCTCCTTGTCTCTAAACTTTCTCTGTCTCTCTAGTTCCTCTCTCTCTTTCTTTCTTTCTCTCTCTTCAAATTCTTTTTAAAAAATCTAGATAAAGAATTAATCAAAAAAATTTCTGTAAGTTTGCTCTTTCTTGCTTTCTTGGTCTTCCTTACTTTCTTGCTTTCTTGCTCGTCCTTGCTTTCTTGCTTTCTTGCTTCAATGAATGAAATGAGGGGAGAATGAATGAAGAAGGAAGACTATATATAAGAAAAATTAGGTTTTTCTCCTCCTCTCACATCCCTCATCCCAATCTTCCATTGGCCCTCCCCCCATCCATTTCTGCTTTCTCCCCCATTGCCACCACTCCCATCCCACATTTCCACCATGTCCCATACTCCTCCCATTTCCCAAAATCCCATGTTTCCCCATCTCACCCTCCTCTTTTTCATCCCCTATTAACTCCCCTCACTCATTTCACTCCCTTATTATCCTACTCCCCTATTACCTCCCCCTCTCCCATTCCATTCTTCCCTCCTCACTCTCACTTCCACTTCCCATTACTCACTTGCCATTTGAAAACTATTAATATATTATTATACTATTTATTATACTTATTATCATACACCCCTATTACTTCCCCTCTCCCATTCCACTCCTCCCTCCTCATTCCCACTTCCACTTCCCATTACTCACTTGCTATACACATTTGCAAACTATTAATGTATTATCATATGATTTTTTATACTATTTGCAAACTTACATGTGGGCAAAATCACAGGTGTCAAAGTGATCCTATTGTGGTCATACAACAACTGTGCTTTTATTCAAGGGCGTATTTATCCTCATCAACAAGCTTATTTCAGCTTTTATTTTGACACAATACTCAAGGTATGAAGTGCATAATTTGTGCACTAGGTGTTTACTTTGTTGTATCAAAATTGTTTGCCACACACACACACATATACACATACCGAGAATTTTCTAATATTATTGCATCTACATTTCTCCGATGGGCACAAAACTTTGTACACACCTCAACCTAGGTCATATTGACTTGCATACAAAGTGGTGCACCCATCCCATAAGTACTTGTTCAGATAACACCCCTGCAAATGTATTTTATGACGATTGTGCATAACACTAGGAACAAAATGGTGTATAATGTGCGATCGACTATGCAAAGCATATCCAATGGACTCAAGACTTTGTACGTTCCTCAACCTAGGCAATATTGACTTGTGTGCAAAGTGGCATCCCCATCCGATAAGTACTTGTTTGAAAAATACACCTAGGATCGTGTTTTTTGACGGTTTTACATGACACCAAGGCAAAAACGGTATTTAATACTCAATCTACCATGTAAAGCATATACGATGGGCACAATACTTTGCACGTTCCTCAAAAGTAATGGTATGGTGTTCCATGCAAAGTGGAATGCCCATTCAATAAGTACTTGGTATGATAATACACCTAAGAGCGTGTTCTTTGACGAATGTGCATAACACTAGGGGGAAAATGGTGTATAATGTGTGATCCCCCATGAAAAGGATAACCGATAGACACAATACTATGCACACACATCAACCTAGTTGAAATTGACTTTCTTGCAAAGTGGCTCCCCCATCTGACAAGTACTTTTTAGAATATCACACCTAGGACCATGTTTTCTATTGGTTGTTGTCCATGACACTAAGGCAAAAACACTGTTTTATGCTTAATCGACAATGCAATGCATATCTGATCGTCACAATACTTTGCACACATCTCAACCTAGGTATTATTGACTTACATGCAAAGTGGCATGCCCATCCCATAAGTACTTAGTCGAATGACACATCTAGGACCGCGTTTTTTGATGGTTGTGCATGACACTAAGGCCAAAACAGTGTTTAATGCTTGTTCGACAATGCAAAGCATATCCAATGGGCACAATACTTTGCATGAGTCTCAAAAATTGTGTTATTGCATTGCATGCAAAGTGGTACACCCATTTGATAAGCACTTGGTCGGATAACACACCTAAAAGTTTTTTTATGGTTGTGCATGACATTGAGGCACAAACAGAGTTTAATATGTGATATACCATGCAAAGTACATCCGATGGGCACAATAATTTACACCCACCTTAACCTAGGTGTTATTGAGTTGCATGAAAAGTGGCATGTCGGTTAGATAAGTACTTGATCTGTTAACACACCTAGGACTGTGTTTTTTTACAAATGTGCTTGACACTAAGGCAAAAACCGTGTTTTATACTTGATCGACAATGCAAAGCATATCTCATGGGCACAATACTTTGCACACACCTTCAACTAGGTGGAATCAACTTACATGCAAAGTAGCATGCCCATCCCATAAGTGCTTGATCGGATAACATACCTAGCAGTGTGTTTTTTTACGGATGTGCATGACACTGGAGCAAAAATAGTATTTAATGCTCGATCAACCATGCAAAGGATATCCGATAGACACAACACTTTTCCTATGCCTCAAACTAAGTGGTATTGAAATGTTCTCAAAGAGGCACACCCATCGATAAGTACTTGGTCAGATAACACACCTAAGGGCGTGTTTTTTTACAGATGTGCATCTCACTAGGGGAAAAACGGTGTATAATGCGTGATCGGCCATGCAAAGCATATCTGATGGTCACAATACTTTGCATGCACCTCAACATATTTGAAAGATACTTGCGTGCAAAGTGGAGCCCCCATCTAATAAGTACTTGTTTGAATAACACACCTAGGACCGTGTTTTTTTATGGTTGTGCATTACACTAAGGCAAAAACGGTGTTTTATGCTTGATCAACAATGCAAAGCATATCCGATGGGCACAATACTTTTCCTACACCTTCAACTAGGTGGAATCGAATTACATGCAAAGTGGCATTCCCATCGCATAAGTACTTGATCGGATAACACAACTAGCAGTGTGTTTTTTTACGGGTGTATGACACTAAGGCAAAAATGGTATTTAATGCTCGATCGACCATGCAAAGCATATCCGATGGGCACAATACTTTTCCTACACCTTAACCTAGGTGGTATTGAAATGCTCTCAAAGATGCACACCCATCCGATAAGTATTTGGTCAGATAACATACCTAAGGGCGTGTTTTTTTGTGGATGTGCATATCACTACGGGAAAAACATTGTATAATGCATGATCGGCCATGCAAAGCATATCCGATGGTGACAATACTTTGCACACACCTCAAACTAGTTGAAATGGACTTGCGTGCAAAGTGGAGCCCCCATCCGATAAGTACTTGTTTGAATAACACACCTAGGACCGTGTTTTTTTATGGTTGTGCATGACACTAAGGCAAAAACGGCGTTTTATGCTTGATCGACAATGCAAAGCATATCCGATGGGCACAATACTTTTCACACACCTTTAACTAGGTGTAATTGACTTACATGCAAAGTGGCATTCCCATCGCATAAGTACTTGATCGGATAACACACCTAGCAGCGTGTTTTGTTAGAGATGTGCATGACACTAAGGCAAAAATGGTATTTAATGCTCGATCGACCATGCAAAGCATATCTGATGGGCACAAGACTTTTCCTATGCCTTAACCTAGGTGGTATTGAATGCTCTCAAAGAGGAACACCCATTCGATAAGTACTTGGTCAGATAACATATGATTAACACACCTAGGACCGTGTTTTTTTATGGTTGTGCATGACACTAAGGCAAAAACGGTGTTTTATGCTTGATCGACAATGCAAAGCATATTCGATGGGCACAATACTTTGCACATACCTTCAACTTGTTGGAATTGACTTACATGCAAAGTGGCATTCCCATCGCATAAGTACTTGATTGGATAACACACCTAGCCTCCACCTAGCAGCGCGTTTTTTTACGGATGTGCATGACACTAAGGCAAAAATGGTATTTAATGCTCAATCGACCATGCAAAGCATATCCGATGGGCACAATAGAACATACCTAGCAGTGTGTTTTTTTACGGATGTGCATGACACCAAGGCAAAAGTGGTATTTAATGCTCGATCAACCATGCAAAGCATATCCTATGGGCACAATACTTTTCCTACACCTCAACCTAGGTGGCATTGACATGTTTGCACACCCATCCAATAAGTACTTGGTCAGATAACACACCTAAGGGCATGTTTTTTTGTGGATGTGCATATCACTAGGAAAAAAACGGTGTATAATGTGTGATCGGCCATGCAAAGCATATCTGATGGTCATAATACTTTGAAAGAACCTCAACCTAGTTGAAACCAACTTGCGTGCAAAGTGGAGCCCCCATCTGAGAAGTACTTTTTTGAATAACACACCTTAAACGTGTTTTTTTATGGTTGTGCATGACACTAAAGCAAAAACGGTGTTTTATGCTTGATCGTCAATGCAAAGCATATCCGATGGACACAATACTTTGCACACACCTTCAACTAGGTGGAATGGACTTACATGCAAAGTGGCGCCCCCATCCCATAAGTACTTGATCAAATAACATACCTAGCATCGTGTTTTTTTACGGATGTGCATGACACAAGCAAAAATAGTATTTAATGCTCGATCGACCATGCAAAGGATATCCGATGGGCACAATACTTTTCCTATGCCTCAACCTAGGTGGTATTGACATGTTCTCAAAGGGGCACACCCACCAGATAAGTACTTGGTTGGATAACACACCTAAGGGTGTGTTTTTTTACGGATGTGCATATCACTAGGGAAAAACGGTGTATAATGCGTGATCAACCATGCAAAGCATATTTGATGGTCACAATACTTTGCACGCACCTCAACCTAGTTGAAACAGACTTGCATGCAAAGTGGAGCCCCCAATCTGAGAAGTACTTGTTTGAATAACACACCTAGGACCATGTTTTTTTATGGTTGTGCATTACACTAAGGCAAAAATTGGTGTTTTATGCTTTATCGACAATGCAAAGCATATTTGATGGGTACAATACTTTGCAAACAACTTAAACTAGGTGGAATTGACTTACATGCAAAGTGGCATGCCCATCCCATAAGTGCTTGATCGGATAACATAACTAGCAACGTGTTTTTTTACGGATGTGCATGACACTAAGGCAAAAATGGTATTTAATGCTCGATCAACCATGCAAAGCATATCCGATGGGCACAATACTTTTCCTATGCCTCAACCTTGGTGGTATTGACTTGTTTATAAAGAGGCACACCCATCCGATAAGTACTTGGTTAGATAACACACCTAAGGGCATGTTTTTTTATGGATGTGCATATCATTAGGGGGAAAATGGTGTATAATGCGTGATCGACCATGCAAAGCATATCTGACTTGCATGTAAAGTGGAGCCCCCATCTGATAAGTACGTGTTTAAATAACACACCTAGGATCGTGTTTTTATGGTTGTGTATAGACGATGGGCACAATACTTTGCATGCACCTCAATGTAGGTGTTATTGAGTTGCATGCAAAGTGGCATGTCCATCTGATGAGTACTTGATTGGATAACTTCTCCCACCAATAAATTAAGTACTGATTAAAAATTACAATAAATGATTAGATTATTAAAAAGAGACTAATATTTATGTAATTGTTGCTACTACAGCTTGCTTGCAAAGGACTCTCACAAAGGAGATGGCTATAGATTTTGTTCCAGGGATGGATGTGATTTTATGTAGCAAAAGAGAAGTAGTTACATTTGCTACAATCCATGATAGTGATCCCAATTTAGTTTGCCACTTTCGAAGACTTGGCAAAGATAGGGTGGCAGTTACTGTATCAATGATTCTTAGTGCACATGTTGAGCTAAAGTATAAATGTGGAGATATGGAAACACTTGGAGATGTTATGCCCTACAATACATCCAACAAATCATTTATAGCATGGGACAAAGATGAGACTTATGCAATAGACATTATCAAGAATACAAAGTGCACCACCTTGGATTTTACTATAGGGGACATTTTACAAATGAGATCATTTGCAAATAAGACTGTAGCAAAAGGTGAAGTATTGGGATTTGAACAAGTGGAGCAATGATCATTTGCACAGATGAGGATTCTAAAAGTCATTGATGATGGTATGGTTGATAACATAACATCCTTATGTGATCCCTACTATGAGGTAGGCAAGAATATGAGATGGAGCATGCAATTTTTAAACATGAGAAAGAGGCACGTGGTTTTCAATGATAAAGACAAGGTATACTACAATATCAAAGGACCTAAAAAGCATGCCCATGTGCCAGGCTCTATCACTTCAAATGTGGATGATGTAAAGAATTAGGGAGAGAGATAGGAGACTCAAGTGTAGCTTTCTTCACAACACACAAAAGAGAGAGGACACAAGGTTGGAGGGTGAAGCCTTTCTTCACTTTTGCACACACCAATAATACAATAGAAGAGGGAAATACCCTATATGTCAAAACCTAGAGTACGTGGTTCATATGTGAACCCAAACCAAAAACATACGTGGTAGTCTAACTACACCACGAGTACAACTAACATAGGCGGTGACATAAATGATAGTCATCCAGGAGATATATCGGGGGTAGAGCTTGATATCTCAACACTCCCCCTCAAGCTCAAATTCATCTCACGTACACCAAGCAAGCTCCTAAATCTGCGAAGCTTCTCGGTACCCAATGCCTTCGTAAAAATATCAGCCACCTGCTCCTCAGTGCTGACATAGACAAGATCAATCTCACCAGCTAGAACCTTCTCTCTCACAAAGTGATAATGCACCTCAATGTGCTTCGTTCTAGCATGATAAACTGGGTTATTAGCAAGCATGATGCTGCTAATGTTGTCACAATGAATGACAACTGTTGCATGAACTGACTGTCCCATATCTGCAAGTAGCTTCCGTAACCAAGCTACCTCACATGTAGCCATTGCTGCACCCCTGTACTCAGCCTCTGTGCTCGACAAGGCAACTGTTGGCTGCTTCTTGCTGCTCCAACTGATGGCAGCACTCCCAAGAGAAAACATAAAACCACTAGTAGATCTCCTGTCTGAGACACTACCAGCCCAGTCAGCATCTGTGTATCCATGTACCTGTAATGCACACCCAGCTTCATAAAACAGTCCATAATGCAATGTGGACTTCACATACCGCAGTATGCGCCTAGCCGCATCCAAATGTGGCTTCCTCGGTGCCTGCATAAACTGACTCACCAGCCCCACAGCATAGCTCAAATCTGGTCTGGTTATAGTCATGTAAATCAAGCTACCTACTATGCATCTGTACATAGTAATATCTTCAAGAAGCTCACCTGTCTCTGCATTGAGCTTCACATTCTGCTCCAATGGAACAGAGATAGGCTTACAGCCTGTCATCCCATATTTGGACAGCATGTCCAAACCGTATTGCCTTTGCAACAGCCATATCCCACTCGAGGATCTAATAACCTCAATGCCCAAGAAGTAACGCAGCTCTCTCAAATCCTTCATCTCAAATTTCTGCTTCAACAACAGCTTCACTTCATTAATGTCTGCATCACTATCACCTGTAATAATCAAGTCATCAACATAGATGACTACAAGCACAATCCCTCTGTTTGTCCTTTTCACATAAAGTGAAAAATCTGAATTGGAAATCTGAAATCCAATAGTGACAAGATATTGCCCTATCTTGTCTGACCATGCCCTCGGCGCCTGTTTTAAGCCATACAAGGCTTTGCGCAACCTGCATACAAAATCGGGGTGTGCATTATCCTCATAACCTTCTGGCTGCATCATATAAACCTCTTCCTGCAAGTCACCATGCAAGAAGGCATTTTTCACATCCATCTGATGCAAAGACCATCCCTTTGCAGCAGCCATAGCAATTACTGCTCTCACAGTTGCCATCCTTGCAACTGGGCTGAAAGTTTCCTCATAGTCAATTCCATATGTCTGTGCAAAACCTTTGGCAACCAATCTTGCCTTGTACCTGCTAACAGACCCATCAGCATTGTGCTTTACTTTGTAAACCCACTTGCAGCCAATAGCCTTCTTATCATGAGGCAAAGGCATCAAATCCCAAGTGCGGTTTGCATCCAAGGCAGCCATCTCTTCATCCATAGCTGCTTCCCAATTTTTATGCCCTACTGCATCCTCAAAACATGTGGGCTCTGGCTCCTCTAGAACCTTGACCATATAAGCATAGTGATGTGCTGTATACCCATCATATCTCAGCCTATCAACTGGATACTTAATACGAGTGGACCTCCGTACAACTGGATCAGTTGCAGGAGTCTTTAAATCATGCCTGCTTTTCCTTGCACCAGGTGTAACAACAGAAGGAATCCCAAGTTCCTCATCAAGGCTCATTTCAGAGCCACTTGACTCTCCATCAACATGAGAGCTACCAGCAGACACATCAAACACTGGAGCATGGTCCACTTTTTCTTTTCCCTTATGTGATACCTGCACAACACTATCAGGACTGCCATGTGACGATTCACTAGATCTCAATCTCCCTGTCCATGCATTGGATCCACTAGTAGAGGACTCTCTGGGTCCACTCAAGGCTTGAGATTGCTGCTCTGCATTTATTGCAGCATTCCCATTTCCTGCATCTGCATCTCCTACCATAACAGTTGGTGCATACCAGCTGCTCATTTCATCAAAAACAACATCTCTGCTCACTTGCATTTTGCGGGTGGAAGGGTTATAACAGCGATACCCTTTCTGGTGTAGAGCATATCCAATAAAGATGCATTTTTCTGCCTTTGGATCCAGCTTTGTTCTCTTCTCATCAGGAACATGAACATAAGCTATGCAACCAAATACCTTCAAGTGAGAAATATCTGGTTTTTGGCCTGTATACATTTCTTCAGGCGTCATGCCATGGACAGCTGCAGTGGGGGTTCTGTTCATAATATAAACAGCAGTTGCTACTGCTTCAGCCCAAAAATAATCAGGCATGTTTTTCTCATTTAGGATCGCCCGTCCTACTTCTGCAATATGCCTGTTCTTCCTTTCTGCAACCCCATTCTGCTGAGGGGTAGACCTGCATGAGTACTTCCTTTGAATTCCCTGTTCTTTCAGATATTCACAAAATTCTTCTGAAAAGTACTCTCCCCCTCCATCAGATCTTAGCACTTTAATATGCACACCTTTCTCTTTTTCAACCATGGCCTTAAAAGCCTTGAAATGGCTGAACACTTCACTTTTGTGCTTCATAAAATAAATCCACACCTTCCTAGTGTAGTCATCAATAAACGTCACATAATAATGGCATCCACCAATAGAAGCAGTTTTCGTTGTCCAAACATCTGAATGGATCACTTCCAAAGGTCTTCTGCTCACCTTAGCATTTTTGGGAAATGCATGTCTGGCCTGCTTACCCATTTGGCATGCTTCACATACCTTTTGCATTCCCTCAACTCTGAATTTAGGCAAACCTGCAACAATGTTTTTCATTTGCATAGATTTCAGCCTTTGTATATTCACGTGCCCAATGCGCTTGTGCCATATCTCAATATCTGCAATGACACCTTTCCCATGCGCAAACATAGCGGCTTTCACCTCAGGCATATCAACATCCAAGGTGAACATTCTGCCATTTTTGTTGCCTTTTGCAACCAAGCGGCACTTATTTTTCAAGTCCTCAACAAAGCATCCATCAGGATTAAATCTAACCTGCAGACCTTGCTCAACCATCTGGCCAACTGAAACCAGGTTCTTAGTGATTTTTGGAACATGAAGTACATCTGCCAAGTACTTCGTTTTGCCATCCTGCATAGCCAATGGCACTTTACCAACCTGCGTAATTGGGTGCGCAGTATCATCACCTGTTTCAACATAACCTGGCTTATCCAAATTTCTAACATCATGAAACCACTCACCATGACTGGTCATGTGGTTAGAGGCACCTGAATCAACATACCAAACATCATTGCAAGCTGCAGCATCTCCTGACATGGAGTTAACCATATGCTGCATCACAAAAAGGTGCTCATTTCTGTCGTCACCATGCCCACTTGATGATGCATAGTTGCTTTGCTGCAACTTCCCACTTTTGATGTCATTCTGCTTTTTATAGCATGTATTCTCCTTGTGTCCAGGCTTTCCACAATAATAGCATTCTGTGCTGCTATTTACTTGCTGGTTCCTTTGCCATGAACCACGGCCTCTTTGGCTCCCCCTGCCTCTAGAACTACCACGTCCTCCTCCATAGGACTGGTTTTCCTGTTGTTGCTGCTGATTCTGATTTCCTACACGGCCACCAAAATGGTCTCTTCCTCTACCCCTGCCTCTACCTGTATTCGAGTAGAAAGCAGTCTCTTGAGAAGTTGAGGTGGCTGAACCACCATTCCTTTGCTCTTCACTCAGCAAGAGAGCAATAAGTTCCTGAAAATCAGGAAATGTTTCACGGACTCCAATGGATGTCCGAAACTGTGCATAATCTTTCCCAAGACCATTCAAGGTCACGGACACTAAGTCCTCATCATCAACAGGTGCTCCAATGGAGGCAAGAGAATCTGCAAGGCCTTTCACCTTCAAGGAATACTCATTTATATTCATATTTTTCCTTTGCACATTATGCAACTCCTGCTTTAGCTGCATCTTTCGTGCTTTGGTATTTGTGCTATATAGCTTCACCAATGTATCCCATGCCTCCTTAGGCGTCTCTACATCCTGTATATGCACAATCATAGAATCTGAAATGCTAACAGACAGCCAATACAAGCATTTTCTGGCTTTTTCATGCCATTCTTTAAAGGCCTTCAATTCAGCAGGAGTGGGAGCAGCACCCAAAACTAGTTCTGCAGTTTCACCACTGATGTACTCCCAAACTCCCTTTCCCATAAGGAAGTTTGTCATCCTGAACTTCCATGCTTGGAAGTTGTTCTTGTCAAGCTTCTCACTGACAATGGTAGACAAATTCTCAGACATTTTACAAATCACGAATTGCAACAGCAACCTGTAAACACAGCAAATGCCTCACAAGGGCAAATAGCAAAACTTCTGCAAATAGCCTCACAGGGGCAGATCCGCAACACTGACGAAAGTGGTATTTCACCACACAGTCACTTCCTAGTGACGATTTTGCATCAACAGGCAACAGGCATGAATCTGTAACTCCCAATATCTCTGCACACAGGCATACGATGCAATTTCTGTGGCACCTTTCCACCGACTAGCCGCGCAGTGGTCACACAGCGAAAAACAGGGTCTTTTTCTGAGTACCTGCGAAGAACTTCCGCCTTCAAAACGGGCCCCGAAACGGCCTCAAATCAGAAAAATAAAGTCACCAAGGGCTTTGCCCTTTCCCGCAGCATATACTGCGCTCTCGCCACACCGCGAAGGGCCTCTCAATCTGAAACAGTGCACTCCTGCACTTCTGGCTGTGGTACCTGCAGAGATTTGCTCCCAAACTCGAAATAGGAAAGCAACACTGGTCCTCTTACCAAGACACCACAAACTTGGCTTGCTTTCTTGAGCTCCTTACCACGAACAAGGCTCTGATACCATGTAAAGAATTAGGGAGAGAGATAGGAGACTCAAGTGTAGCTTTCTTCACAACACACAAAAGAGAGAGGACACAAGGTTGGAGGGTGAAGCCTTTCTTCACTTTTGCACACACCAATAATACAATAGAAGAGGGAAATACCCTATATGTCAAAACCTAGAGTACGTGGTTCATATGTGAACCCAAACCAAAAACATACGTGGTAGTCTAACTACACCACGAGTACAACTAACATAGGCGGTGACATAAATGATAGTCATCCAGGAGATATATCGGGGGTAGAGCTTGATATCTCAACAGATGATTTCAATGTACTCAATTATAGAAGTGACATCTTATCTGGAGTGGATGAGTTCATTGGTTCCGAGAAACAAAATGATTTTAGAAGCGAAGCCTTATCTAGGGTGGATGAATTCTTGCATGGTGAAAAGGGCAAAGGTTTCAATAGCGATGTCTTGTCAAGTGTGGATGAGTTCATGCATATTAACAAACCTGGTGTCAATCAAGCTTGTGGATTTGTGAAAGCCATGCAAGATGTCCCAATGAGCGATGTTCTCTTAGGAGTGGAAGAGTTTCAAGGTTCTCAATACTCTCGTAGAATATTGAAATCATTGAATGGTCCTAAGAGTATGTTAAAAACGAGGATGAGATCAATAGAGGATTATTCAATATTTAACTTTGATTGTGATATGGCCAAGGATGCAACGACCAATCATGGATGCTTGGCTACAAACAAATGTGAGGAGAAGAAGTGCATAAATATAGATAACAACATGCACGAGGAATGAAAACGGTCATACATATGCATGAAGCGAAAGCGATCCAGGCAGATCCACAAAAGTAACCAAAGAGGAAGAGAGTAATGAAGAAGGAGAACATGTTGAATGCATTGGGATATCTATGTTGCAAGCGAAGATGTATGCACTCCATTGATCTTGCAGACATCAGGGAATGTAGAGGACACGTGTGGCAAAGAAGAGGAAGCGAAAGAAATGAATACCTTCTCACAAGTCTCTCTTGCTTTCTTCAGAATGGCAATTATAAAAGGCTGAGTTCAAGACAAAAGTTAAAACCTCTCGTAAATGGAAAAAAGATTTGCAATAAGGCATATCGCAATATTACTAGATTATCCCATGGTACATATTGGGATTTAGTCACCAAGGGAAAGGGCATCAACAAATTTAGCATTCATGGTAATAGACGAAGGTCCAAATCAAGAATTTTAACTGTTAGGGCAGTAGCAATTTTGCAAGACTTCATACATGAAAATGCTTTACCTCAACCCCATATATCTACCAAACTCCCTAACGGTGATGCGATCACTGAAATGCACCTTCCAATGGGCTTGACAAAGCTCGAAGTATTTGACTCTATTGCAGAAAAGCAAAGGCAAAGAGGGGATGCCGTAGCTTCTTCTCATACTTTGTATACTCTTTGGAAGAAGAACTTTGGATATGTTAAAATCCCAAGGAGGCAAAAAATGTCAAAGTGCAATGTCTGTGATAATTTAAAGCGAGCGATTGAGAGTGCAACATGTCCAAATCAAAGGGAATGATACAAAAAAAACCAAAAATCTCATCATGACCTTATTTGACATTCCAGACAAAAATATGCATTTTGGAAGGAGCAAGCTATTTCGCATCCCGATGACTACATGTGCCTTATTGTAGATGGCATGGATCAGAATACAACAACATTGCCTCATTTTATTGCCACTCCACCTAAATTACAAGGAAAGAACTTTCTAAAGACACATCTATGTGGAGTGTTAGTGCATGGAATTAAGTTCTTTGCAGATATATGGATTGATTCCTTGCATCTACATGATAGCAATCAAGTTGTAACATCTATTATGAAGGCAATTTGCAATGTACATGCAGAAAAAGGTCGCCTACCACCGACTTTGAGAATACAAGCTAATAATTGCTGGCAAGAAAATCAGATGTACTCATGTTTGCATTCTGCTCCATGCTAGTTGCTCATCGAATCTTCAATGAGGTCGAATGTGGATTCTTGTATGTTGGGCATACACATGAGGATATCGATCAGGTTTTTAGCACAGTCTCAAGAGAGCTTAAATGCAAGGATGTGGAGACAATAGATGACTTGGTAAGAAGATGTGGTAGGCAAGTTGGTGGTCATAAGGAAAGTACAGTATGTGAGAGGCTCGAAAGAATGTATGATTGGAAGAGCTTCATTCTACCTTTCATACAAACGGGTGGTGATGTATTGACATGTCATACCAATCCACACTACTTTCATTTTGTTTAAAAAGATGAAAAACCCGTAATGCAATGGCAACAATATTCTCATGATACAAAATGGGAACCTAAAGAACCTTATAGTCTTTTAACTTTAATTCCCAGCAAGGAAAGGTATCCAACATGGGCTCCTATACAAGAATTCAATGAGAGGTCTAACTGTGAAATTGAAGGATTAAAAGCATTTATTACATACAAAGAGGAAATGCTCCAGAGATATCCTGATTTTGAAGCCTACTTGGAGAGAACACACTACCACTGTAATTAACAAGACATGAAATTTAATAAAGGACCTTGAGAGAATGCGAGGCTCAAAGGATGTTAAGGAAGAATGCAATATGTTTTGGCCAAATGTTCATAACGATTTGCGCCCCAGCTCCAGTCTTTGAAAATGAATTTGTATCATTACTCCCACATCCATATTGTGGACCAAAGAAGAGAGAGTTTATGCCACAAGTAGATATAGAGGTCGATTGTTTTGTTGTGGTTCGGCCATCGGATGATGAATATGAGAATGTGAAGTTTTGGGTTGCAAAAGTAGTTGATGTGCAAAGAGATGACCAAGGGAGAGCTACAACATTTACAGCAGTATGGTATGAGCCAAAGGGCAGGAAGGAGAATATGGATAACAACACATTGTATACTAATTATATAATGAAGGAGTGGGACCCAAATGATGAAGTGGTCTCTCAAGTTTTGACGGAGACAATCATAGTGTCTTGGCATTCAAGGGCAAAGAAATCAAAGAAGCGCATGGGATATGAGGTAGAAGGAAAAATAAAAATACCAGAGCAAAGTATTTTGCATATACACGAATTTTTAAGGATGCTCGCCATGGAGGAAATAGAAGGAGACAGTGCAAATGAAGAATGTTCATGATTAAAGCTTTGCCACAGGTCAATCCCCTATCACCAACTAAATAGGTGGCCAACTCAAGCCATTGCATTCAAATACAACACCCCTAGTGCATGCTATCTTCATTCTATAGCTAGATCTCTTTGCCTTTCTCCTTTACAATACGCGCATTGCACCGTATTGCTTTCCTAATCCACGCACTCATCATATCATTCTCAAGCTCCTTTCAACATCTAGAGAAGAGCTAATGAAGAGCTGTGTGGCACATGCGATTCCCACCGAGCAACAAAATGCACCACCTGTGATGTCCACCCAGCAGCAAAAGGTAGATGTACATCGCTTATTGGCAGTAGGCTTTGACGATCTGATGATGGGGATAGCTGATGAAACCAGGCCAATGAATGAGTTGGATCCAATGGAGAATTGGCTCTGCAGTATGGAAGCGTCTGAGGACAACCCTGATTACATCATGATGAGAGGCGATCCTCATGGTTGGATCACAAAAATCCCGAGTTGATGGATTCGACCATGGAACTGATGAACCATGGACTTAATTGTAAGAGAATTGCTTAACTACTTTGCAACCAGGGGGATCTCTCCCTTCCAATCCAAGCAAGGTGGGGATATTTGATTTCTTGGAGTTTGCTACATTTGGCTTTGTGTGTTTTTCAAAAGTGTTTAGTGGATGTAAAAATAGCATAATTCTAAAAGACTTTGTGTATCTTCTAAAGATAAGTCTATCTAAAACCACACCAATCTTCTAGTAGTTCATCCTACACACTTGTGCCACGATTCTTTCAAGAAGCTACTAAAAAAGATTGTCATCGCATTCATACTGCCCACACCCAAACTTCTCACTTTTCTCCGAGTCCTGATCTTTTGTAAAGGACACGGATGAGAGATGTAAGCTTTGCAGTGTGAGAAGGAGGTGGATGCCTTTACAATGATGTGACTTGTTTGTAACTTTGTGCTACCTTTTAAAACATAGTACAATAGTTAGCGATCTAAAACTTCAAAAAGGCAGACTAACAAAAAAGCTAAAACTGTATTTCTTTCAATCAATACACAACTACTGCATGAAAGAAATTCAAAGTCTTAACAATAGCCCATATTGGGATTTACAAAAATTTTGAAGATGGGGAGCTCCACCTCAAAACCACCAGCATAACTTGTGTGTGGTGCAGTGATCACCTCTGGCCCTTTGTACACCCCCAAAGCCACTATGGTAGCAGCCAAACAGATTCTGCCCACGAGGAAGGCAAGAGTGGAAGTGGTTAAGGAGATGGAGCAGAGAGGAGGAGGGGGAGGGGGAAAGAAGGAGGAGTTGCCACGAGGGGGGGAGGGCAACAGGGATGGGGAAGGGGGCTCGTGGCGAGGGAAGGAGAAGGAGGCTCCATGGGGGAGTCGACAACATTGTTGGGAACATGGGCGAGGGGATCCATGGGCGAGAGGATCCATGGGCGAGGGGATCCATGGGTGAGAGGATCAAGGGGCGAGGGGATCCATGGGTGAGAGGGTCCAGGGCCGAGGGGATTAGGAGAAGGAGGCTCTATGGGGGAGTTGACAACATTGTTGGGAACACCAATATTCTATTATCAATGTTGTAAAGAGGAACACCAATATTCTACTATCAATATTGTAAAGAGGAACACCAATCTTCTACTATCAATGTTGTAAAGAGGAACACCAATCTTCTACAAGCCCCCTTCCCCACTCCCCCCCTCGTGGCAACTCCTCCTTCTTCCCCCCTCCCCCTCCCTGCTCCATCTCCTTAACTGCTTCCACTCTTGCCTGTTGAGATATCGAGCTCCACTCACGATATGCCAGGGTGACCGTTGTGTATTTATGTCGTCGACTTGTTAGCTGCAGATGCGGTTGGTACACCGCCCACGAATAATAGCTGGATGATAGCTATCCTTATCTATTCTAGTTCATGGCTCAATTAGTATGCCACCTTACTTAGTTGAGTTTGGTTTGAGACCCACATATAGGGTTCTTCTATTTCTTTGTACTAGAGTTCTTTTGGCTTACACAACTAAGAAGAGGAAAACTGTTTTCAGCCTCCACCTGTGTGTGTATTCCCCCATTGTTTATGTGAGGAAGCTGCAAGTGAGACTCCTTCCCTCTCTCCCACTATCTTCACATTGCCTTCCTCGTGGGCGGGGTCTGTTTGGCTGTTGCCATAGTGGTTTTGGGGGTGTACAAAGGGTCAGAGGTGATCGCTACACCATACAGAGGTTATGCTAGTGGTTTCGAGGTGGAGCTCCCCATCTTCAAAATTTTTGGAAAGCCCAATATGGGTCGTCGTTAAGACTTCAAATTTCTTTCATGCAACAGTTGTTTACTCATTAGGAGAAAGGCAGTTTTAGTTTCTTTGTTAGTTTTTCTTTTTGAAGTTGCAGATCGCTAACTGTTATATTACGTTTTAAGAGGCAGCACAAAGTTACAAACAACTTACATCACTATAAAGACGTCCTCCTACTTCTCTCACTATAAAGCTTACATCTCTTGTTCGCCTCCTTCTTTATAAAAGATCCAGACTCAGAGAAAATTGAGAAGTCTAGGCGTGGGCAGTACAAATGTGATGAGAATCATTTTTAGCAGCATCTCAAAAAAATCATGGCATAGGTCCGTAGGATGAACTAGTAGAATATTGGTGTGGTCTTAGATAGACTTCTTTACAACTTTGATAGTAGAAGATTGGTGTTCCTATTTCTAACATTGATAGTCGAGAATGATCTCTTGTAGATCCATTTTTTATAAATGCATCTAGAATGAAGATGAGATTCGATGTTCAATCGTCAAATAAGTTTACTTTCAGTTCAAAATCTGTGGGGTTAGTTGGTTCATGCCCTCCATTGTATTTGTTTACTTCTTCAAATTAGTTTTCCTCTACAAAACAAAGACCATGTGGGTATGCAAAGACTTGGAAGATGACTTTCTTGATAATCTTTTTCACCCATGAACGTGGGATGTTAGGGAAGTTTTTAGAAGGGAGACCATTTTAGATGTGTAGTTAGAAAAGAAATTTTAGTGATAAGATATCAAGTAGTGTGTAATATTTGTTATATGAGATATGCTTATAGACATTTGGGAAAATAATCATTGCACATGGATACTGTGGATTGTGATGTAGTAGACACCACAAAGATAGGGATACATATGCCAAATGGTGAAATCCAATGTCTTGACGTACAGGTTGTTGAGGCATGAAGCACATTAGATAATACATCCTATCACCTTTGATGATAGTGACTTTTTTTTTGCACTGAATGGTAAGGTCGTAAGGAGGTGACTTGAAGCAATATCAATGCTCGATAAATGGAAGCATCCTTGTACCTTGGCCATTCATACTAGTATCAAACTAGATTTGCAGCAAGGCAACCTTTCCATCGTGGAACATGTAACTACTAACTCATAATCGAACCTGAATCCTAGTATTTTATCAAAATTTTAAGGACAAAAGTGAATGATTAAAATAGTGGATATGAGATGCGACATAGGGTCCATTAGAACCTGATCCTCCCAGCAAATGTCAGGGGTGGTGATTTATTATTGATTTTGTGATGCCCATATTTTGAAAGCTCAAGTCTAACAAATACATGAATAAGGCGATACAATAACTGATCCTCATTGTAGTTTCTACAATATTGCCAGATGGACTACAACCATATGAATAAAGGTGTAGTCATCCTTCAATCTTACATCCATCTTGGATCTCCTTGCTCACTCGCATCCATAACATGCATTAAACAAGAGGAATGTTGTAAGAATTCAGATTAAAAACAAGAAATTTTGAATGGACGAGTAATTGAAAATATTTATATTATAATTTATAATATATAATTATTATAACCACACGTAGTATGGGCGGGAGACGATGCGCTTCCTTCCCCAAAGAGTTATAATCCAAGGGAATGGGCCCTTCCCTGGGTGCCGAGATAACACCAAGAATATTAGCGCTGAGGATAATTCTCGTGAATAGATAGGAAACTGGCATATTACCTGAATGTCAATAGTCATAATCATAGTCAAACACCGAGAGAAAATATTCTGAAAACTTGCCAATGTGAGCCTGGGAGGATTTGTGTGTGTTCTTGAGCGGGATCATTTCAACATTCTCAGATCGTTTGGTAAACTCTGAATCGCACAAAAATACAAGTATCATTAGAGGAAGTCTGAAGTAGAGCACATAAAATCTTCACTCTCTACTTAGCCATCATTACGTGGAAAGAAGGAGATAAATCCATGGGTTAAGACTTAGCCAAGATTTCAAAAATCAATCCAAGTATGCAAGGTAAATTGATTAGCAATTTAAGAACCGATCAATGCATGTGCCAAGAGGAGCTTCTCTCTATATCCTACAGCAGCGCGTGGGTTGCATACTAGTTTGACCAACATCGGGTTGGTGATTCGTTAGAAGAAAAGGATTCTGTAACTTGTGAACTAATTATACTCTTTAAATATACATCTGAAACTTGGGATTCTTCCGGCAACTTGTAGTTGTTACATCGCAAAGATTGCTTGCCAACAAATGTCTACCTACAAAGCAATCACAAGAACTCGCGAAATGACTTCTATCATGAAGATGAAGACATCTCACAAATATGAAGACATCTCTTGGAACACTTTTCCTGCCGGATGTAGAGGAATGATTTGGTGTGGCAAATTACACAAGTTCATGTCTGGGTTTGTCTTTGTATATGGATCTAATGGGAGTCTGATGGTGGTTCTAATGCAAAGTGCTTGTAGTCTATTAGTTGCTAAGGAATTCTTTTGGACTGAAGAATGCCCCACCTATTTTTCAAAAATATATACAAGAGGTATTTGTAGAGTACCTCACATGCTTCATGAACATATTTCTAGATGATTTCTTAGTTTTTGGGAAAATTGTGGAACACTTAAATCACTTAGCATTATGCTTTGCTAGATGCAGATTTGCTGGCCTTAGTAAATCTAGCAAAGTGTGCTTTTGCTGTTAGTATAGGAATTCTACTAGGACATATTATATCACAAGAAGGAATGGAGATTGATCCTAACAAGGTTTCAGCAATTTAGAATGCTAAAGCCCCAAAAAACATCAAACAACTTCAAAGATTTCTAGGCCAAATCAAATGGCATTGCAAATTTGTAGGATACCTTGCAAATATTTGTTATCCTCTCACAAAGCTGACTAGAGATACAGAACCATTCATTTGGGGAAACCCTCAAGAAGATGCCTTCAGCATTTTGAAAAAGATGCTCATAGTGGCACCAATCATACAACCCCTTGATTGGTCTCTTCCTTTCGAAGTATTTGTGGATGCTTTAGATTCAGTAGTTGGTGTAGTACTAATGCAACAAAAACACCAAAATGGATTCGACTTGTGTACTATGCAAGCAGGATCTTAAGCAAACATGAAAGAAACTATGCAATTATAGAAAGAGAGGCACTTGGTATGATTTATCCATTGCATAAGTTTAGACATAGGTGCCATGAACAATCACCATCTTGATTTTGCAAAGAGCTCAAGGGAGAATTGGGTTTCCATAGATACTCTGTTCAGTGCGCACGGTTAAAGAATTCAAAGGTACTCCTCAAGCAAGAGCTTTTTGGGCTCCACATGAAAGAAGGATCAATGCTTGGAGAACATCTCAATCACATGAGAGCAGTATTGGGAGTGCAGGTGGAAGATGACAACAAGAAGGCCATGTTACTAACGAGTCTACCTCTAACATTTGATGAAATTGTGAAAATACTTCAGGTTAATGCAGACATGAGCTTAGCAGAGATGATTGCCACTGTGCTTGATGATGAACGAGCATATAGTAGCAAGCCAAAGCATTCAAATAGACTTGAGATAAGGTGCAAATATTGCGGTAGACTCGGCCATCAGAAGGTGTATTGCTACAAGAAACGAGATGATACCGAGAAGAAGAATCGTGAAGCTTCCATGTTCAAAGAGTCAGCACATGCAATTGAATTTACAGGACTAGTTGACGGAGGATTCGTCAAGATCGTTGATGGTGAAGATGATGAGTTCATGTTTTGAAGAAAAATAGTTTATAATAAGATTAAAAATACACAGTATCATTTATGTTGTAGGTTGTGTTTTGGATCAAGTTAGGTGTCTAGATTTGTTTCGAGAGGTTTTGACTACTCGTTTTTGGTCATTGGTGGATTTATCAGAATGGGATGCTTTGTAATAGTCTTCAGTTTGTTTTTGTGAAGAATTTTTTAGCTCTTGTCTTGAGTTTTTGTTGGACTGCTATCTTGGTGCATGATCCTTTGTTTTTGGATCCTCTACATATTTGTTAACAGCCGCCACTGATGGATCTTGGTCACCAATCCTCAATTTAAGGGTGGCTGTTAGAGTAAGCAAATTGAGGTTAGCTAGGTTAGTTGAGTCACTGTACACATGTCCAGTTGCATGGCATGCATGGAGCTTAGCTAGGGTGACATCCACCTTGAAGGTGGTCTATTATCTTGGATCTCGCCTTAGTCTATGGATGATTCATCTCGTTGATTGCTCCTGATATTCTCCATGATTGATGGGATGTGATACTCGGCTACAACTAGCTCTTCTCTTCATAATGGCTCAGTGTCAAGGTGATAGTAGGTAGAGTGTTCTTTCCTTTGTGATGGTTGAGATGTATTCACAAGCCTGATCCTCCAACAAGCCCAGTAGGGATGAGGAGGATCCATGATGATTGTAGTGACACTATTTTTCACATGCAATAATACATTTAGTTAGTTATATGAGCTCTCTCTCTTCTGTGGATGTTCTTCCTAGTAAACATTAGTTTGATTTAGTATCTTCAGAGAGGGAGCAAGTGAGAGAGAGATTAAGAGAGATAATGATAAATTGTGGCTGCCATGGCCCCTAGAGGAGAGAGGGAGGGAGAGAGAGAAAGATTAAGAGAGAGAACTACATGGTCAGAGGAGAGAGGGAGGGAGAGAAAGAAAGATTAAGAGAGAGAACTACATGGCCATGGCTAGAGGAGAGAGGCAGGGAGAGAGTAGGGAGGGAGGGAGAGAAAGAAAGATTAAGAGAAAGAATGACAAATCCTGCGGGCCATGGTCCCTAGAGGATAGAGGGAGGGAGAGGGTAGAGAGGGAGAGAGAGAAAGAGAGAGAGAGGGAGAGAGAGAGAGAGAGAGAGAGAGAGAGAGAGAGAGAGAGAGAGAGAGAGAGAGAGAGAGAGAGAGAGAGAGAGAGAGAGAGAGAGAGAGAGAATGAGTAATCCTCGTAGCCATGGCCTCCACATACACACACACACACACACACACACACACACACACAGAATGAGAGAGAGAGAGAGAGAGAGAGAGAGAAAATGAGAGAGAGAGAGAAAGAGAGAGAGGTGAGAGGAAAGAGAGAAAGTTTAATATATTTAAATGTTTTATATTATAATTTTAATATATTTTAAATTTAAATAATGAAATTGTGAATTTATAATATTTTTTGAAGGTGAGAGAATATTTTTTATATGTATTAATTTTTTTAATATAAAAATGTTAACTTTTTTTCTCACATGCAAGTTTAGCCTCTACATAAAAACCCCTTCTTTTGCATATTTAAGCCTCTTAAACCCCAACACATTAAAATGAACATAGGAAAAGAAAATATTTATTTCTTTTCTTTGCTTCGACGGTTGGTTTAGCATAGATTAGCCTAGATTGGATTGCCTTAGAGGAGGAACAATTCTTCAAGTTGCCAATCAAAGCCATGCTCAAATTTTTCCGACTAGTTCCTAATCTTTTGTTAATCCCTTCACTCACACGCAATTTGACATTTATAACATGGTATCAAATAAGACCTTTCACCATTTACCAGAAGTTTATTAGTGGGCAGATTGCATCAACAGATATCACTGGTAGACAGATTACATGTCATGGGGCATATTGGAGCTTGATCACTATAGTGGTCATTTTATTTCATTGTAAATCTTTAATGGCTATTTTTATTGCATTTGTACAAATATTTACATTTATTGTCATAAAAAACCTTGTAAGGCCTTCTAGGCTATTTTCCACATTTATTGCCATATGAAGCCTTGTATTAAACCTGACCATTCACTATTTAGCGAGTAGTTTATCAGTGGGCTGCATAAGTGGGTATCAGTGGAGCAGTTTATTAGTGGGTAGATTGCATCAGTTGGGTATCAGTGGATAGAGACATGCTAGTGGAGAGATTCATGCATGTCAATGGACAGATTAGATGTGATCACAAGAAGATTGGAGCTTTAGAGTGGGCATTTTATTTCATTGTAAAGCTTTATTTACTACTTTTCTTACATTTGTACAAATATTTAAGCCTTGTAAAGCCTTCTAGGCTATTTCCCACAGTTATTGCTATAAAATACCTTGTAAAGCCCTCTCGGCTATTTTTCACATTTATTGCCATATGAAGCCTTATAAAGCCTTTTGGGATATTTCCCACATTTACTGTATCAAGCCTTGTATATTGCACTTTACTTGTATGTATCTAAAAATTTCATTATCTTTTCTTGTAGGATTATGGAGCAATCATATAATCTGGGAGCTAGTCTAAATGATTCTGAGATTAGAGCATGGGTCTCTGATGTCACATTGAATTTGAAAGGAAAGAAATATAGCCCCAATGGCTTTGTTAAGTGGACTTGATATCACATGGGCAGAAGAGCTTGGTTTCTTGATCAAAAGGAAAAGAGAATCTTCCTACTTATGTAAAAAAGGGAGTTCAATGATGGTGAGGATTCATGGGATGATACATTCTCTAAGAAATATACGACTTCGAGCCTTGTACTAGGCATAATGATAGAGCCAAAACAAACTTTTATGGACATTTTCACAAAGAGTTCAGATCCTAAAGTTGGCGGTCTTCATTTTGTTGCGTCAAGGAGAGTCTCAAAGACCTTTGTGATTCCCCCTCCTCAACCATCAATGTTTCGAGAGCTGCAAAGTGCATTAGAGGCTCTTGCATATACTTGGGAGCGATTTTCGAGTGTGGTGGCAAAAAGAATGCATGCAAAGATTATGTTTGAGTACTTTTAGGATGCACAATATGCACCTTAGATTCAGGGATCTTCACATGAAGGAGATTACGCACAAACTTTGATGCAAGGGCAAGAAGAACATGCACACCATCACAGACGTGTAGAACATGAGCGCCAACTTTTAGAGAAAGAAATGGTGGATGTCACTAAGGATGAAAGCAATGATGAAACACAAGCCTTGAGTGCATGAGAATTTAAAAAAATGAGAAGATCAAGGTCACAATCCATTGCCATTATGGTAGAGGCTCTTGAAGGCAAACTATGATGTGAAATGCAAAAGGCTAGTACTGCAAGAGCCACGGTTCCAAGCATTAGAAAAAGGCATTGTACCTCTGTAAAAAAATATCATATGGATGGAAAATGGTTAAAAGAAGACAAAGATGAAGAAGAATTCGAACCTGAAGCTGAAGATGATAATGATGAACTCACATCAATCAAAAATCTCAATCTATGTCTTAATGAAGTAGTGATAGATGATTATGTGAGATATATCTAGGGTCAACGGCTGTGATTTGTGAATGCTAGAGATTTGGAAGTTGCAAGTTTCTTTATTAATAGCAGGAACCTTGATAAATCCTATGCATTGCAAATATACGAGGCTTTGAGAGATGGAAAGAATCCTGTGGCAAGCAACATGGTCCTGTGTCCAATGATGTTTTGTTTAATAAAAAATAGTTTTTTGGATCAAATTATATTTGCTGGGTCTACACATTTCAAGGAAACCTTCACTCAATTCTTCAAAGAAACTCTTAAAAATATTACACATGAAAAGGGCCAAGAGGCAGAAGGTGAGAGTATGTTGAAGGAAGCAAAGAAAGAATTCCTCTTTAATTGCATATTCTAGCCCATTGATGGTCACATTGGGCTTATGCTTGTAATCAGATCACCAAAGAAGCAAAGGAGGCCAAAAAACTCACATCAGAACAATTTGCAAAGATATCTTCATTTCCCTATAAACAAAATAATTATTCTTTATTGAAAATGCAACTCACATTAGAGTTTGGTGGTCATGGACTTTGTTGCCAAGAAGTGCTTCTTTGCCAACTCAATGGCATCCGTCCATGGCACTGTGTCAAAGTAAGTATAGATTACATGTGTTGTCACTTCCATGTGATGCAAATTCATATGCAATGCACATATTCACTCTTGTTATATGTTTTGATGTGCAGATCGCCTCGGAAGTTGGTAGGTTCTATCGACATAGTAATGCACACAAGGTGACTTGGCATAGCAAATAGAGTATATAACAAGTCTGGTATCACATCGAAAGGATAGCCACATCTACAATTGTGGATGGAGGGTGGGCTACAATTGCTTTTTGATCCTTGGTCAAATTTTTTAGGTATAGAATGACACCACACTATCAACATATACGGACTTGCATCTACATGCATTTGTAACACATATCATTCGAGCAATCATTAAGCGCAACATTATGGACCCTCCCCAAGTCAAATAGATACTATCTCATAGGAGTGTGAAATGAATGCCATCAAAGAGTCAAAGGGGATAGAAGTGTGAAGAGAGTGGGAGAGAAGGAAGGAGTATCACTTGTAGCTTTCTCACATACACAATGGCAAAATATACACAAAGGAGGAGGCTGAAAAAAGTTTTCCTCTTCTTAGTTGTGTAAGCCCCAAAAACTCTCTCTTAGTACAAAAGAATAGGGGAACCCTATATGTGGGTCTCAAACCAAACTCATCTAACTAGGGTGGCATACTAACTGAGCCACTAACTAGAGTACGTAAAGATAGCTATCATCCGGCTATTATTCATGGGCGGTGTACCAACCGCATCTGCAGCTAACAAGTCGGTGACATAAATGCACAATGGTCACCCTGGCATATCACGAGTGGAGCTCGATATCTCAACACTCCCCCTCGAGCTCAATCCCAATTCCTACACACCAAGCAAGTCTCTGAACTTGTGCAACTTCTTTGCACCCAATGCCTTCGTGAATATGTCAGCTACCTAGTCCTCTGTGCTGACATAAACTAGATTAATAAAACCTACTAGAACCTTCTCCCGCACATAGTAATAATGCACCTCAGTGTGCTTTGTTCTAGCATGATAGATTGGGTTATTTGCCAATTATATACTACTCATGTTATCACAATAAATGACAACTAACCCATCTGTAGGCTGATGTATATAATAAAGTAAATTATGCAACCAAGCCACCTCACATGTAGCCACTGTTGCACCCTTGTACTCAGCCTCTGTGCTCGACAAGGCAACTGTACGTTGTTTCTTGCTGCTCCAAGTGGCTGCAACACTCCCAAAAGAGAACATATAACCACTTGTAGATCATCTATCAAAAATACTAACAACCCAATCAGCATCCATGTATCCATGCAAGTGTATCTGAACCCTAGTCTCATAAAATAGTCCATACTACAATGTGGACTTCACATACCTCAGCATGCATCTAGCCGCATCCAAATGCAATTTCCTAGGAGCCTGCATAGACTGACTTACCAACCCAATAGCATAGCTCAAATCTGGCGTAGTAATAGTCATATAAATCAAACTTCCTACTATGCGTTTGTACATAGTAGGGTCTTCCAGAAGCTCACCTGCATCTACGCTCAACTTCACATTTTGCTCCAAAGGACCTAAAATAGGCTTACGGCTTGTCATACCATATTTGGACAACTTGTCCAATCCATACTGCCTCTGCAAGAGCCATATCCCACTTGTGGATCTAATCACCTCAATGCCCAAGAAGTAACACAGCTCTCCCAAATCCTTCATCTCAAACTTCTACTTCAATAGCATTTTCACATGAAGGATATCTTCATCACTATCACCTGTGATGATCAAATCATCAACATAAATGACAAGTAGCATAATGCCTTTCTCTATTTTTCTCACATAAAGTGAGAAATCTGCCTTGGAAATCTGAAAGCCAATAGTGACAAGATAATGTCCTATCTTGTTAGAGCATGCTCTGGGTGCTTGCTTCAAGCCATACAAGGCTTTCTTCAACTTACAAACAAACTCACGATGAGTAGCATGAACATAACCTGGTGGCTGCTCCATATAGACCTCTTCTTACAAATCACCATGCAAGAAAGCATTCTTTACATCCGTCTAATGTGAAGACCATCCCTTTGATGCAGCCATAGCAATGACTGCTCTTATGGTTGCCATCCTTGCAACCGGACTGAATGTTTCTTCATAATCAATGCCATATGTCTGTGCATAGCCCTTGACAACTAATCTTGCCTTGTATCTGTTCATAGAACCATCTGCATTGTGCTTCACCTTATAAACCCACTTGCAGCCAATTGCATTCTTGTCTTTAGGCAAAGGCACCAATTCCCATGTAGCATTTGCTTCCAAGGCATCCATTTCTTCATCCATGGCTTTCTCCCATTTTTCTTTTCCCATGGCTTGCTCAAAAGAAGTGGGTTCTAGTTCATGTATCACTTTGACCATATAGGCATAGTGAATGGCTGTAAATCCATCATATTTCAGCCTATCCACAGGATACCTAGCTTTGGTAGACCTGCACAAAATAGGCTCACTATCAAATGCTATCAAAACATCCCTTGTCTTCCTTACTCTAGGTGTAACAATAGAAGGAATACCAAACTCATCATCAAGGCTCTGTTTTGAGCCACTGGATTCACCATCCACATAAGAGTGACCTGCATTCACATCAACCATGGGCTGATCTACTTTCTCTTTTCCTTTTCGTGATACTTGCATACCACTATCTGCATTGCTTTGAGAAGATCCTCCTGATCTCAATCTGTGCCTGTCCATGGTGAAGTATGTGAACCATTGCTAGAGGACACTATAGGTCCACTAATATTTTGTGATTGTTCATGTGAATTCTGTGTAGCATTACCATTTTGTATCTACATCATCAATCACATTTACTGGTTTATACCAGCTGCTCATCTCATTAAAAAAAACACCTCTGCTCACTGTAAACTTATGAGTAGAAGGGTCATATCATCTATACCCTTTCTATTATAGAGAATAACCAATAAAGATGCACTTCTTAGCTTTTGGATCTAACTTGGATCTCAACTCATCTGGCACATGAACATAGGCAATGCAACGAAAAACTTTCAAATGAGAAATATCTAGTTTCCTACCAATATACCTCTCCTCTGGCGTCATGCCATGTATTGCTGTAGTCCGAGTCCTGTTCATTATGTAGACTGCTGTAGAAACTGCTTCAACCCAATAATAATCTGGCAGGTCTTTTTTGTTGAGCATGGCATGAGATACCTCTCCAATATGCCTGTTTTTCCTTTTTGCAAGTCCATTTTGCTGTGGGGTATGACTGCATGAATATTGCTGCTTTATGCCATGCTCCTATAGGAAACTTGCAAACTCATTTGAGAGATACTCTCCCCCTCCATCTGACCTTAGGCATTTTATTTGCAGGCTTGTTTCTTTTTCAACCATAGCTTTAAAATCTTTGAAATGCCCAAAAACTTCACTTTTCTTTTTCATAAAATACACCCAAACTTTTCTACTATAGTCATCAATAGAAGTGACAAAATAATGACGGCCTCCAATAGATGCAGCTTTAGTAGTCCACACATCAGAGTGGATTAATTCCAATGGCCTCTTACTCTCTTGAACATGTCTAGGAAATGGTTTCCTTGCTTGTTTTCCAAATTGACAGGCTTCACATACCTTATGCATTTCCATCACCTTGAACTTAGGCAATCCTGCAACAATATTTTGGGCTTGCATTAATTTAAGTCGTTGTACATTAACATGACCAATGCATTTATGCCAGATATCAATATATGCAACTACACCGGTCAAATGTGCAAACATTGCTACACTCAATTCAAGCATGTCTACATCCAACGTAAACATCCTGCCCTTCTTCTACCCTTTTGCTATCAAGCGACCTTTATTTTTTCATATCCTCAACAAAGCATCCATGAGGATTAAATCTGACCTGCAAGCCTTGCTCAACCATTTGACCAATAGAAACTAGGTTCTTGGTGATATTCAAGACATGAAATACATCAGTCAGGTATTTCTTTTTTCCATCCTACATAGACAAAGGAAATTTATCAATCTGCACAATAGGATGTGCAGCATCATCACCAGTCTCCACAAATCCTAGTCTTTCCATTTTCCTTGCATTGCATCCATTCTACATGACCTGTCATGTGGTTTGACACACCTAAGTCAACATACCACACATCATTGCTCTTCTACACTTATCATAGAATTGGGCATGTGCTGCACCATAAACAAATGCTCATTTCTGTCATCACCCTGTCTACTAGAGGATGCATAATTGCCTTGCTGCAATTTTCCAATCATGATGTCATTCTGCTTTTTATAGCGATCTTTAACCATATGACTCATTTTACCACAGTAGTAGCATTCAACATTGTTGTTTGCATTTTGGCCTCTCTGCCATCGACCATGACCTCTTTGGCTCCCCCTGCCTCTAAAGTTACCACGTCCTCCTCCATAGGACTGGTTTTCTTGAATTTGCTGCATATTTTGATTTCTGCCATGGCCTCCAAATTAGTCTTCTCTACCTTTGCCTCTACCTCTTCTAGCATTTGAGTAGAAGACAGCTTCTTTTGAAGTTCCTCCTGAAAAAGATGCACCACCATTTTTCCGCTCTTCAAAAATTAGAAGAGCAATCAACTCCTCAAAATCAAGAAAATTCTCATGGATGGCAATGGATGTCCGGAATTGTGCATAATCCTTTCCTAGAATTCAAGGTCACAGAAACTAAATCATCATCTTCCACTAGCGACCCAATAGAAGCAAGTGCATTTGCAATCTTCTTCACCTTCATGTGGTAGTCATTGATGCTCATATTCTCTCTCTACACATTATGCAACTCTTTCTTGAGCTGCATTTTCCTGGCTTGCATATTTGTGCTATACATTTTTGTCAAAGTATCCCATGCCTCCTTCGGCGTGCTTGCATCCTGAATATGCACAATCATAGAATGTGAAATATGGATAGACAGCCAGTACATAACTTTTATAGCTCTCTCATGCCAGCCTTTAAATGCCTACAACTCCTGTTGATTGGGAACATTAGGAATAACTGGTTCTTATTCAGCTCTAGTAATGAACTCCTAATATCCTTTTCCCTTAAGGAAATTCATGATTCTAAACTTCCATGCTTGAAAGTTGTTCTTGTCAAGCTTTTTAGTGACAATCTATGAAAGAGCATCAGATGCCATTACAGAACACTGCAAAATATTCTATCACTGTAAAAAAACACAACTTCTGACTTATAAGGGCAAATCTGCAAAATTGACGAAAGTGGTATTTGACCACACAATCACTTCTTAGTGATGATTATGCATCAATAGCAATAAGAATGATTATGTCACTGCCAATATCTCTACGCATAGGCATATGATGTAATTTTTACAATAACTTTTCACTGACTTGCAGAACAGTGATCGCATAGCAAAAACAAGGCACTTTCCTGAGGGCCTGTGAAAAAATTTTACCACCAAAATGGGCCTCGAAATGACCTCGAATCAAAAAAATAATTTCATCGAGGGCGTCGCCCTTGCCCATAGCATATACTGCCCTCTTGCCACACCGCGAAGGGCATCCCAATATGAGACAATGCGCTCTTCCACTTCCCGACTGTGCTACCTATAGAGATTTGCTCCCAAACTCGAAAAAAAAAAAAAAAGCAATACTGATCCTCTTACTAGGACACCGTGAACTTGATTTGCTTTCTTGAGTTCCTTACCACGAACCGAGCTTTGATACCATGTGAAGAGAGTGGGAGAGAAGGAAGGAGTCTCACTTGTGGCTTTCTCACATACACAATGGGGGAATATACACAAAGGTGGAGGCCGAAAACAGTTTTCCTCTTTGTAGTTGTGAAAGCCAAAAGAACTCTATATGTGTGGGTGTCAAACCAAACTCAGCTAACTAAGGTGGCATACTAACTGAGCCACTAACTAGAGTACATAAAGATAGCTGTCATCTAGTTATTATTCATGGGCGATGTACCAACCGCATCTGCAGCTAACAAATCGATGACATAAATGCACAACAGTCACATTGGCATATCACAAGTAGAGCTCGATATCTCAACAAGTTTGAGTTGTTGAGTTGATGTATTCTCTATCAAAACATAATATACAAGAAGCATACTACTTTTTGCAAGATTTCCTCTCTGTCCTTTTTACATCTTGTGATAGTCTTTTATAGTCCGCGACTATACTCCGACTGTTGGCACCATGTTGTTAGGAGTGGAGATGTGTTTCTATTTTCCACTTGTCTGAAGACACTCCGAACAAACAGATTAGAAATTGAATAGAAGATAAACATATTCTTACCACCCATGCCTCATTGCTGCCCCCGAGTCGACCACCACCCCCGAGGTGTGAAGGACCTACGGCGGTCTCCAGGCAAATCGTCGCCACCCTCTGCTAACGTTCAAACGCATCTAGATTACCAAGTGTGCCCAAATAGAAGCCCCCACATTCTTGAAGATATGCATGGGATCCAAGAGGTGATTGATTTGTAACTCGCCCCAATATGGAAGCTGGTGAGAGATAGACAACTAGTCCATACCAGGAGGAGGCTCCTCACTATTAGCTTTCCAATCCTGAATCTAGTCACTTGCCTTCCTACAGACCAATGGTGGATCAGTTGAATTTCACATGCAGGATGATCAAGCAGAAGATATTGAGCATGACCTTCATAAACCATTTTCCTCATATGTTTGGAGTGTCACGCATGAATTCAAACTAGGGGCACAAATAGGACAAGAAAAGTACCCTTGTGTTTTACATCCTACATATATGCATGCACAAATAGGTCATTTGACATGCATAGATCACACCACAATATAGCATAAAGGTATCAATAGTCCATCATGTTTGCCATACTATCATCCTCCACTGGAGGATCATCCTCAAGATTCATCTTGCTCGAACTATGGTGGTGGTGCACATGCTCCCTTGCTACTCTCCTCATCCTATATAATGACACAAGGTTAGTGTGTGCAACAAGGATAGCAATATAAATATCCATGAATCATTCAAATATTATTGGTTTAATGATGATGCACTAGCATGACAACCAATATCTTCTTCTGCTGGTGCCTCTCCATACATCTGCAAGTGGTGCATGACAATATGGCCCTAATGATTGACAAACTGCTCGCCTACAATCCATGCAAGGACAAGGCCATCTCTCACAAAGCCACTCCAAAATCTCGAGAGGTGGCCCCCTATCCGATGAGCTGTCACTACTCATCCTCTCCACTTGAAAACATCCAAAACCATCCCCCCCAGTGAACCCCCACTGAAGTTAAACACCCAAATCCCCCAAAGTCCCTCAAACCCCCTTACCCCCCCCGTAATCCCCTCTCTTTCTCCAAATGCCCCCCGGGGCCTAAATCCCTTCAAACACCCACTCACCTTCCAAAATCTCCCAAGCCCTCCAAAAAACCCTAAACCCTAAACTGCTAGAATCCCTTATTTTGTCGATATGGGCATCGGTGTATACAGACTCCCATACTGATGCTCTGCATTTATATACCCACTTTTATACCAATGCCCATACCGATGGAATTTGGGAACCAAAAACTAGCGATGTTCATCCCACGATGCCATTTGATTTTTTGTGCATTCTCCTCTCTTGCTTTTGCTTTCAGTTCGCGATCACCCGCAACCCCATTCTTTGAGACTATTAATTCTAAACTCCATGTCTACAACAATGCTAAGGACATCCATGGGTGGGTAGATGATAAAGAAAGAGAGATGGACTAGGATGGAAGCAAGAAGAGAGTGTTTGTGGAAGGACTAGGATGAAAGAATACAAGTTATTGAGAAGTACTAGGATGGAAGAAAGTGGAAGGACTAGGATGGAAGAATACAAGTTATTAAGAAGGAATAGGATGGAAGAAATAAGAGAGTGTTTGTGGAAGGACTAGTATGGAAAATACAAGTTCACTAACGTAATGCAATTTCGAGGGTGAGGAGTGAAGAAAATAAATAGAGCAATAATGAGAGAAAGGTGTGTTCATTGTGGATAAGGTTTGGAATAAAGTGAGTGGAGCATTGGGAATGCTCAACTTTAAGTGAGTGGAGATGGTCCAACTAACACTTTAATCGATAGAGTGAAATGAAAGGTTTGGAATAAAATGAGTGGAGCATTGGGAATGCTATACTTTAAGTGAGTGGAACATTGGGCATTGATACTTTGAAGTGAAAGATTACGAACAATTATTATGTTCTTCTCATCACACATTCATATCATAATTCTCATCACATTTAATATTTCCAAATAATCACATCATCACACATTCATATCATAATTTTGATCACACATTTAATATTTTCACATAACCACATCATCACACATTCATATCATAAAATTGTATGCATGAAATAATGAAATAAATATCATGAGTAAATGCCACTTAAGTAATAACTCACAAATTGGTGTATAATCAACAAAAACAATATCATGATTTAATACATTGTAGAAACAAATGTCAACCATAATACTCACAGAATAAACAACATCATGAGAATATGCTCCTCATGCATATATATCAAAACAACATCATACATGCATCACAACTCTTTTGATGCTTCCAGTGGAGGCTGTGGTGCTCTAGGTGTACACTGAGTCTCTACTTCTTCTATAGTGTGTAGTACTTTCGGAGTAGACTCAGTCTCTTCTTCCTTATATGCAAGCTCTGAGATTGCTTCAGTTGCATATTGTATTCCAATGGCAGCAATTAGGTTTCGAATGATTTCAGCCCTAAAAAATTGTAGATCCTCCTCTGAGTATTTGAGCTTCAAAGATTATTTCGTTGAGACCTGTGGCTTCAGTGAGAAAATTTCATTAAAAATCAACATGTAGATATAGGAAACTCTCCACCCACAACTATGCCCATCTTCCTACTCTACAACTAAATGCTTTTGGAAGTCTAGCGAGTCTTTGTACTGTCTTGTTTCTCTGATAGCAAATACCACCTTTTTAACCGACCTGCTCATCACAACATATAAAAAAACTTAGTATGTCTATTACCTAAGATACATAACATAGAAGTAATAATAGATTAATAGAATACTTATGTTTGCATTGATCCATGAAAACATGCAATCGAGTTGACAAACCAACAATAGTTGTCTTCAAGGTCCCAAACCACCAGACTCCAATGTGCCCTACAGAAATAATTAAGGGCCATTATTATTTAACACAATTTTCCAGTAGAAGATGCAAAATAAGGTTCCGATGATACTTACATATCGTGATATGCCATAAACAGGACTCACAGGCCATCTAGAAGTAGAGGCTGTAACCATTTACAAACATCAATTGTCATCTTTCTAATATGGCTAAGTATAGGAGAAAGGAGGGAATCCAACATATACACATGATTTTGTATTGATCTAGAAAATCATGAGATAACTATACTACACCAACAAATAAATGAAAATTAGATTATTAGATTTAATCAAAATATTGAATCATTAAGCCGAGAAAAAGTTTGTATCAAACCTAAGAATGGCCATCATAACATTGTTATTGACCTCTTTTGAAGGAACAAAGAGGATTGAAATCTTCTCTCCACCAAATTTGAGATACTGAGGTCTATGTTGAATCATAACCCTAACATTAAAAGAGCTTCCCAATTCTTCCAATGCAAACACATTTGTAGAGTTGAGCTCTTCTTGTTGAGATATCGAGCTTCACTCGTGATATGCCAAGGTGACCGTTGTGCATTTATGTCACCGACTTGTTAGCTGTAGATGCGGTTGGTACACCACCCATGAATAATAGCTGGATGACAGCTATCCTTATGTACTCTAGTTAGTCGCTTAGTGAGTATGCCACCTTAGTTAGCTGAGTTTGGTTTGAGACCCACATATAGGGTTCACCTATTCTTTTGTACTAAGAGAGAGTTTTTTTGGCTTACACAACTAAGAAGAGGAAAACTATTTTTAGCCTCCACCTTTGTGTATATTCCCCCATTGTGTATGTGAGAAAGCTGCAAGTGAGACTCCTTCCTTCTCTCCCACTCTCTTCACATGGTACCAGACCTCGGTTTGTGGTAAGGAGCTCAAGAAAGCAAACCAAGTTCACGGTGTTCTAGTAAGAGGATCAGTGTTGCTTTGCTTTTTTTTTTTGAGTTTGGGAGCAAATCTCTGTAGGTAGCACAGCCGAAAAGTACAAGAGTGCACTCAGATTGGGACGCCCTTCGCGGTGTGGCAAAAGCGTAGTATATGCTATGGGCGAGGGTAAAGCCCTTGATGAAATTATTATTTTTTATTCGAGGCCATTTCGGGGCTCATTTTGGTGGCAGAAGTTTTCCGCAGGCACTCAAGAAAGTGCCCTATTTTTGTTGTGCGACCACTGTTCTGTAGGTCGGTGAAAAGTCATCATAGAAATTACAACGTATGCCTATGCACAGAGATATTGGGAGTGAAAGAATCATTCTTATTTCCTGTTGATGCATAATCATCACTAGGAAGTAACCGTGTGGTCAAATACCACTCTCGTCAGTTTTGCAGATTTGCCCTTGTGAGGGAGAAGTTGTGTTTTTTTGTAGTGACAGAATATTTTGCAGTGTTTTGTAATGGCATTTGATGCTCTTTCACAGATTGTCACTGAAAAGCTTGACAAGAACAACTTCCAAACATGGAAGTTTAGAATGATGAATTTCCTCAAGGGAAAAGGCTATTGCGAGTTCATTACTGGAGCTAAACAAGAACCAGTCATTCCTAATGTTCCCAATCAATAGGAGTTGCAGGCATTCAAAGGTTGGCATGCGAGAGCACGAAAAGTTATGTATTGGCTGTCTATTAGAATTTTAGATTCTATAATTGTGCATATTCAGGATGCAAGCATGCTGAAGGAGGCATGGGATACTTTGACAAAAATGTATAGCACAAATATGCAAGCTAGGAAAATGTAGCTCATCAAGCAGGAGTTGCATAATGTGCAGAGAGAAAATATGATCATCAATGACTACCACATGAAGGTGAAGAAGATTGTAGATGCACTTGCTTTTATTGGGTCGCCAGTGGAAGATGATTTAGTTTCTGTGACCTTGAATGGTCTAGGAAAGGATTATGCATGATTCCAGACATCTATTGTTGTCTGTGAGAATTTTCCTAATTTTGAGGAGTTGATTGCTCTTCTAATTTCTAAAGAGCATGGAAATGGTGGTGCATCTTCTCCAAGAGGAACTTCAAAACAAGCTATCTTCTACTCAAATGCTGGAAGAGGTAGAGGAAGAGGTAGAGCAGGCCAATTTGGAGGCCATGGTAGAAATTAGAATATGCAGCAAATTCAAGAAAACCAGTCCTATGGAGGAGAACATGGTAATTATAGAGGCAGGGGGAGCCAAAGAAGTCATGGTGGATGGCAGAGAGGCCAAAATGCAAACTCAGGGGGGTCACTCATCATATGTAACCCTATCACGTGAGTTCAACAGAAGGACATTTTTTATTCCTAAAATTTACAGAAATAAATATACATAAGGGACTATTTAAAATAGTTTTGGAAAAAATTTACAGATTTGTATAAAAAAGGGGTACATTTTATTAATGAAAAAATTTACAGATAAGGGATTTTAAATATAGGCCTTGAACGCACGTGATATAGAGGGTTTATACATAGTGACCCTCCCGAGAATGCAAATAACAATGTTGAATGCTACTACTGTGGTAAAATGGGTCATATGGTTAAAGACTGCTATAAAAAGCAGAATGACATCATGACTGGAAAATTGCAGCAAGGCAATTATGCATCCTTTAGTAGACATGGTGATGATAGAAATGAGCATCTATTTATGGTGCAGCACATGACCAACTTTGTGACAAGTGCAGAAGAAAGCAATGATGTGTGGTATGTTGACTCAGGCGCGTCAAACCACATGACAGGTCATGCAGAATGGATGCAGGATGCAAGGAAATTGGAAAGACTAGCATTTGTGGAGCTGGTGATGATACTACACATCCTATTGTGTAGATTGGTAAAATTCCTTTGTCTATGTAGGATGGAGAAAAGAAATACCTGTCTGATGTATTTCATGTCCTGAATATAACCAACAACGGGGTCTCTATTGGTCAAATGGTTTGAGCAGGGCTTGTAGGTCAAATTTAATCCTCATGGATGCTTTGTTGAGGATATGAAAAATAAAGGTCGCTTGACAGCAAAAGGAAAGAAGAAGGGCAAGATGTTTACGTTGGATGCGGGCATGCCTCAATTGAGTGTAGCAATATTTGCACATGGGACCAGTGTAGTTGCAGATATTGATAGCTAGCATAAACGCATTGATCATGTTAATGTACAGTGACTTAAATTAATGCAGGACCAAAATATTGTTGCAGGATTGCCTAAGTTTAAGGTTGCAGAAATACATAAGGTATGTGAAGCCTATCAATTTGGAAAACAAGAAAGGAAACCATTTCCTAAACATGTTCAAGAGAGTAAGAGGCCATTGGAATTAATCCACTCTGATGTGTGGACTACTAAAGCTGTATCTATTGGAGGTTGTCATTATTTTGTCACTTTTATTGATGACTACAGCAGAAAAGTTTGGGTGTATTTTATGAAAAAGAAAAGTGAAGTGTTTGGGCATTTCAAAAGCTTTTAAAGCTATGGTTGAAAAAGAAACAGGCCTGCAAATAAAATGCCAAAGGTCAGATGGAGGGGGAGAGTACCTCTCAAATGATTTTGCAAGTTTCCTGCAGGAGCATGGCATAAAGTAAAAATATTCATGCAATCATACCCCACAACAAAATGGACTTGCAAAAAGGAAAAACAGGCATATTGGAGAGGTATCTCGTGCCATGCTCAACGAAAAAGACCTGCCGTATTATTGTTGGGCTGAAGCATGTTGAGAGATATGGTGCCATGAGCACATAGATTAAAGGGCAAAGGTATGTGATAAGGAATGTATTAAAGTAGCCACCCTAAGACTCAGGGGGGTCACTATGTATAAATCCTCTATATCACGTGCGTTCAAGGCCTATATTTAAAATCCCTTATCTGTAATATTTTTCATTAATAAAATGTACCCCTTTTCTATACAAATCTGTAAAATTTTTCCAAAACTACTTTAAATAGTCCCTTATGTATATTTATTTCTGTAAATTTTAGAAATAAAAAATATCCTTATGTTGAACTCACGTGATAGGGTTACATATGATGAGTGACCCCCCTGAGCCCTAAGATGTGGACTACATGATGTGGAGATGTGGATTGAGGATATCCACAAGGAGAAATGTGGATGAGAGGATCACACATGTGTTGACTATTCAAAGGGCTCTCTCTATATAAGAGGCCTATCATGTATTGTTGAACACATACATTGCAAGAGATATAGATTTGCTATCTCTCTCTCATGTCTTATTTAGTGTGCTTTGAGCCTCCTTAGTTCCTCTGCTGATCTTGTGTGCACTAGGCTTAGTGGCGATCATATATTAGATCTTTCTCATGGTATCAGAGCTTCGGGTCATCCACTAAGTCTAGTTTGTAGATTAGTGTGTTTGTATATTGTTGTTTCTCATTTTTGGTATGGCTAGTTGAGAAAAAGAAAAAGAAATGGCACAATAGTATCATCTTTAGGGAGAAAGGATTGATTTGTGAGAGTGTGAGATTTATGTCCATTCTGTTTGAGTAAGTTTTGAATGGGAGAGACTCCCTCTGTGTGCAATAGAAAGAGATATAGGGAGAGATCATACATTTCATGAGAGACTTTGAGATGTTCTAGATTGAGAGGCCTCCACATCAGAGAATGACACTTCCTCCAAATATACATGTGTGCACATTGTTTTGAAGGAATGCCAAATTTCAAGGCTGAGGATGAAGATGGCGACACTTTCGAGATGGAGCCACCACCACCGAATGCTCTTCTGTTGATGCGCATTCCCTCGAAAATGCAAGTGGCTCTCTACAACAATCAAACGAGCATAGTTCGGCTTCCTATGGCTTCATACGTCCAGCGCTACATAATAGCTTCTTTTTCTCGCCGTTTCTACTATGAAGCTCTGTCAGATTCCTCTCACAAAATCTCTTGATCTTTTGTTGTCCTTGCTCTGCTGTTAAGATCTCGAGTTTCCTATTTGCTTGGGTCTTTGCGCCAAGTCCTTCTCCCATGGGGTAGAGAAAAGTATCCCGTAACAATTGCTTCCTTCATCTTCTGCTACTGATACAAGAGCATCAACCGCGGCTCCTGAGGTGCAGCTTGTAACGGCTGAGGCAACTCAACAGCACGAGCCGCCTCCATCTTCTGCGACCCAGCCAACAAGCACTCCAAAGCTACAGCCAACGCCTGCCCAACTAACGAGCTGCAACCACGAAGCCAGCGACTCACAAGGAACAGCCAAGTGACACTCTAGCGCCACAGAGCCCCCATGCCACGCCTCTCCAAAGCCAGCACCTCTGACTCAAACGAAGCCTCCTTCAATGGCCACGGTTCTTGCTTTGTGACACCGCCACAGATGCTTTAGTCAACTCGACTGCCTGGCTCTCCTTCTCACAATGAAGAACAACAACCTCTAGCAAGCCTCCTCCAGTATAAATAGCTCCATAGCCAACACCGTGTCACCCCTTGACGTGCCTCTGTTCTTCATGGTGGCGTCGACTCGAGCCTTCCCGCACAAAAGCTTCAAAGCTTCTTCTCTCCTCTCTTTCTTCAACCTTAGGACACGTGGTAGGCTCCATGGAAGAGCCACATGGTAGAACATAAACCGTGGTTAATTATAGATTTAGTTTAATGATGTTTGGTCAAAGTTTTGCCACATGGCAGATAAAACTTAATCATGGTCTGGTTAGCTTAACCCACCATGGTTACAGGTAGGGTTGGTTAACTGCCACATAACCATGCACAATCAACAGTGCCTTCTAAGCACACAGCCTCTTGCTAAGCACAGTATGGAATTCAGCATGTGAATCCCTGTGCCACATCATCAAAGGCCTTCTTCTTCACAAAACCTTCGACGAGCCGTAACTTGCAATCCAGGAAGAATTTGCATGCGCTCCAAAAAGAAAAAGTGATCGTCTTTTTGAGCTCTACGCGCCTGTTAAGGTGCCTGTTAAGTCAGAATCATTGTATGCAATTAGACACTGCCAATATTGAAAGAATTCAATTGGTAAGACCTTTGCAACCATTGGAAAAGCAAAGCATGAATGCGAACATCGATGTAAAAAGCAAGCCGAAAGCACAAGTGTATGAGGTGACCATAGCCCGAAACATGGCATCCACACATAAAGCATCAAGGCACATGGAATAACAAAGCATCATGCATGAAGCTACACCAAGCAAAGAAGCAAATGCATCGTCATCAAGCCATGAGCAGAATGATAGGAACAACATGTATTGAGAAACGAAAAACCTTGCCAACCTTGCCTATATTTTGTAAATCAAGCCTGACCACCTGAGAGTAGCTATGAAAGCACCCAGGGGAGGTATTGACATGTAAAAGCCACACTTGACCACCTTAAGTAGCAATGCATGCACTAAGGGGAGGTGATGATTTGTAACTCACATCTGACCACCTTGCAGTAGCCAAAGAATCATGGCACCAAGGGGAGGTGTTGAGAGATATGGTGCCATGAGCACATAGATTAAAGGGCAAAGGTATGTGATAAGGAATGTATTAAAGTAGCCACCCTAAGATGTGGACTACATGATGTGGAGATGTGGATTGAGGATATCCACAAGGAGAAATGTGGATGAGAGGATCCCACATGTGTTGACTATTCAAAGGGCTCTCTCTATATAAGAGGCCTATCATGTATTGTTGAACATATACATTGCAAGAGATATAGATTTGCTATCTCTCTCTCATGTCTTATTTAGTGTGCTTTGAGCCTCCTTAGTTCTTCTGCTGATCTTGTGTGCACTAGGCTTAGTGGCGATCATATATTGGATCTTTCTCAAAGCAGTTGCTACAGCAGTCTACATAATGAACAGGACTCCCACTACAACAATACATGGCATGATGCTAGAGGAGAGGTGATTGCATTGCCTATGTTCATGTGCCAGATGAGTTGAGATCCAAGTTGGATCTAAAGGCTAAGAAGTGCATCTTTATTCATTATTCTCTATAGCAGAAAGGGTATAGATGCTATAACCCTTCTACTCATAAGTTTACAGTGAGCAGAGATGTTTTTGATGAGATGAGCAGCTAGTATAAACCAGTAAATGTGATTGATGATGTAGATGCACAAAATGGTAATGCTGCATAGAATTCGCAGCAGCAATCACAAAATATTAGTGGACCTGTAGTGTCCTCTAGCAATGGTACACATACTTCGCCATGGACAGGCAAATTGAGATCAGTAGGATCTCCTCAAAGCAATGCAAATAGTTGTATGCAAGTATCACAAAAAGGAAAAGAGAAATTAGATCAGCCCATGGTTGATGTGAATGCAGGTCACTCTTATGTGGATGGTGAATCTAGTGGCTCAAAACAGAGCCTTGATGATGAGTTCGGTATAATTCCTTCTATTGTTACACCTGGAGTAAGGAAGACAAGGGATGTTTTGAGAGCACCTGGTAGTGAGCCTATTTTGTGCAAGTCTACCAGAGCTAGATATCTTGTGGATAGGCTGAAATATGATGGATTTACAGCCATTCACTATGCCTATATGGTCAAAATGATACATGAACCAAAACCCACTTGTTTTGAGCAAGCCATGGGAAAAGAAAAATGGGACAACAAAGCACATTGAGGTGCATTATCACTATGTGCAGGAGAAGGTTATAGTAGGTTTTATCGATCTAGTTTATGTCAGCATAGAGGATCAGGTAGCTAACATATTCACGAGGGCATTAGGTGCAGTGAAGCTGCGCAAGTTTAGAGACTTGCTTGGTGTGCAAGAATTGGGATTGAGATCAAGGGGGAGTGTTGAGATATCAAGCTCCACTCGTAATATGCTAGGGTGACTGTTGTGAATTTATGTCATCGACTTGTTAGCTATAGATGTGGTTGGTACACCGCCCATGAATAATAGCTGGATGATAGCTATCTTTATGTACTCTAGTTAGTGGCTCAGTTAGTATGCCACCTTAGTTAGCTGAGTTTGGTTTGAGACCCACATATAGAGTTCTTTTGGCTTTCACAACTAAGAAGAGGAAAACTGTTTTCAACCTCCACCTTTGTGTATATTCCCCCATTGTGTATGTGAGAAAGTTGCAAGTGAGACTCCTTCCTTCTCTCCCACTCTCTTCACAAAACTCTCAATAGGGGATGATACAAGTTTTTATAGCCATTTAATATCAGTCTGATTGTTGTAAGGCAACAATAAGTTTCAAAATGTAACAGACCTAGTCTAAAATATTATGTGGTGGATCAAACCACTAAGGAGTGCTATTAGCGATAGTTACAACTATCCCTACAGCTACAAAATGCTCCCCACTACCTTGTTCTAATGACTCCCTCTTAGCAGAGGTGTATTTAACCTGTCCCATGGTTAGTGTTCACGTGGGTGGAGGCCATGCCTTCAACACTTAGCAATTTCGGTGGAGAGGCTTTTTTTGAAAAAGCCAGGGACATGAACCCTTCTTCACTGAAAATACTCCTTCAAGTGTGCCTTGAAGGTATGGGAAGTGTTGAGATCAATTAGTGTCCGAGTGATAACTGGATCCATAGTCTCGGTTTCTTCATGCTGCTGTTCCTGAGTCTTTGGTGTTGCTTCTACTCCTTGAGGATGTTCATTGGTTCTGTTGGGTTGGCACACCTGGAGTTGCTGAGGGTAGCTCTAACTTCGATGCTAGCATCCTCCTCTTGCTAATATGCTGGCTGTAAGCTTAGGAATCTAGATCATGGATTTTGCAAGGTCACTAAAAGTTGCAAAATTTCCTACTTTCTCTGTGTCAAAGATTGTGAGATGGTCCTCCAATGGCATTTGCTTTTTCTAGGCATCCTTTGATTTTGCCCTTAAATTCTCCAGCTCATAAGCCATGGCCTCGAAGGCATAGGTAGCCCATGCAAAAACATCGTATGGTTGTTTTGCTATAGTAAATAGTCTTCCCTTCAAGGTATTCCACATCTCTTAGGATGTCCGGACCAGCTAATTTTTGAACTCAAAAAATTTATATTTGCTAAGGAAGACACCATCTACTTCGTCATCCATTTCCTTGAGTTGTTGTTCGACATGTTGGAGCACATGAAGCTATTGCTCTAACAAAAGATTTTCAATTTGAAGATCATTTTGATTTTGGTCAAGTTGAACAAAAAATTCATCTTTCATCTCTTGGAGCCATGCTATCATAGTCAGCATACAATCCTTGACCTATGCTGTCAACTTTGCAATATGGTTGTTGTGTTGCTCTGTGGACCTTGCATATTCATCCTGAAGTTTTGTAATCCTGGTCTGTGCACTGGCAAGCTGTTGCTGCAAGTCAGAATGCTTGATCATGAATTCCTGTGCTACCTCCTTTTCTTTCTAAAGCTGTTCAACTTGCTGCTACAGTGTAGCATGTTCTCTCTATTGTTGGTCAACATATTGTTGGAGTACGAGCAAGGCATTACCAGCTTGCATGCTTGACACCTCTGTGTGTGGTGCAAATTCCAGTTTATCCTTCACATGAGTTTCCTACAATTCGAGCTTGCGGATTGGAGACAAATTCTCAAATTGGGACTTGGGAGGTGACTTGAGGAACAAATGAGCCACGTCATCCTCGGGCTTGAGCCATGTTTGCTTCGGCATCTATGCTCTAGTGCATTGATTGAGCTTAATTTTTTTGGCAGATTTTTGTGGTGTGTGCTGAGGGGGCATCTCTTCCTTTGCCAATGGCGTGTCCCAGAGTGTTTTTGCCAAGGACTTACCGTATATTGCTTGTAAAGCCTCATAATCTGAATATTGAGCCACTTGCAAATCTTGCACTGTTGCAGCCTTTAATTTGTCTGATTCTTTGTTGTCTTGCTCTATTATGTCATGCATGTGCCTTTTTCTATCTTCTCTGTATTGTATTATGAGGTTTGGCACTTCTTCCTTGTTTTGTGCTATAAATTTGAACAAAGCTCTGATGAACAGTGCAATCTTCCAATGTGCATTCGATGTAGTCACATCTTTCTTTGCTATCTCCCCCATGAGAGGTGTATGCAATAGGTGAGTCCAGTTGATTTCTATTGCCTTTTTTGCTGCATAGAGTACTGCATATGAATCTTGGCTCATTGTGTTGGGCTTCACCAATAGCTGCATTCTCTCTAAATACAATACCAATTGTTGGAGGTGGCTTGTATCTTGTTCATTACTCATAAAGAAATAATTCTTTTGTGTTTTAGGCAATTCAAATTCTTTATGCATCTCACAATTGACATCTTCCTTGTAGGCAACTTCCTCCCTAATCAAAGGTAATTGAAAAACTTTGGAGATAATCTGTGGTGTCACCATGAGATGTTCAACATAACTCCCGATTTTTGGAATACTTCATATTGTGCGAGAGGATCCTACGGGGACTTCTAGAATGTCCATGGTAGACTTGCATATTGAAGCAGGCCTATCTTCTTTAACCATTTTTGGTTTTTGATGAGGTCCAGAGAAACTTTGAAGCTTGCGAAACTGGCCATCACAATCTACTTCTTTAGCAATGGCTGGGGGGGCTCATCATCAGACTTGGTCTCCTCATTCTCTATGATGAGAATCGCCTTCTCCCCATCTAGGCTTGTGCAGGGGCTCTTTCTAGTTGGAGTCAGGGACTTTTTGCTTCTACCCATCTTGTCGTCTAGCAAAGCAGCTCGGTGAAGGAGCGCAAGCGACGAATCTTATGTTTTGGAAGGCAAGGGAGTTGTAAGGTGCAAACTGCATTTGGGAGCCATTTGAAGGGAAGCTTGAGTGTGGAAGCCATCATTTACTGGCTTGTCTGGAAATTCACTTGGAGTTTTGCATGTGCTGGACTAGAAGAATGAAACTGTGATTGGGTGTGTGTATAATCCACCTCCCATCCCTCCTTGTTTATATGAGTCTGCATCATGGGGTCGGCAAGGCTTGGGTCGGGGATGATGCTCCTCCTTATGGTGAGGGCGTCATTTGTGTGAGCTGCCTTGTGGATTTTTGTACCATTGATGCTATGTACATACGGGTGTTGTTGGGTTGGTATGGCTAGAGCAGTGTGTTCTATAAATTGGTAGGGATAGAGGGTGAAGTGAGGTCGAATAGGCAGAGCATAGTGGGACTTTGGTGCAATGCTTGTGGAGAATCGGAGTTGGACTGCAGGGTCGATTGTGTTAATCTTCACCTATGTGGGATCAGGGCCAATGTAAGGCTTAAGTCAAAAACCATTGACCAGTTTTTCAAAGGAGTCGCCATGGAAGAATGGCGACTCAGTTCCTAATGGAAGAATGGGCTGATGTGGCATTCAGTCACTATCCATTGGTTTGTCATCCCTTTGACATGACAAGCATGATTTGGCATAATTGTGTGCATGTTTTAATAGTGTGGGCCACCTTAATCTAGCCTGCAAGATTTTCTTACCCCGGATATCACCTGAGAAGTGGCCTCCTGCTAGCCCTCCATTTTCCTCTGCTAGCACAACTTTTTGTCATGGTCTTGGACACTTCAATGTTTCTGGAATCAGTCCTCTGCTAGCACAACTTTTTGTCATGATCTTGTCATACTAGTTTGGTGGTTCTTCTATTCTTACCATAAATATTCCTATAGCAGGGAGCTCATCTGGGATGCCAGTTGGAGCTTCTCTTGACTGGAGTCTGCTCAAATAATCAGCTATGGCATGCTATTTTCCTGGTCTATGCACCACAATGTAATCAAACTCTTGTAACAAAAGCATCCATCTTGCAAGCCTTCCTGTTAGTTACTGTTTATTTACCAAATAAATCAAATGATTGAGTTTTAGAATAGTTTAATTGTTTAGTTTTGAAATTAGGTTGGCTTGAACTTAATGTGATTGTCTTAAACCAGCCCGGTGGTTGGAATGTGATTGTCCTGGACCATCTCAATGATTGTCTATGATTCAATTTTAGAATAGTTTAATTGTTTAATTTCTACACAGGGCCTAGCTCAAACTGACTGTAATTGTCCTAAACTAGCCCGTGGCTAGAACATCATGCAACCATGGCTGGTTCAAGTGAAACGCTAGTTAGCATCACACTCCAGCAAGGGTCATATCAGCTTAGGGGTAGAATCCCTTTTTCAAATGTGGTATGCATCAGAAGGAGCAATGCATCTGATGAAGGGGATGATAGAACTTTTGAAGAGGAAAGTAAGCTCCACGTAGAAACCCCTCATACATTGAATAGTAGCTATGATGAAGGAGCAATGCATCTTTCGAAGAGGAAAGTAAGCTCCACGTAGAAACCCCTCATACATTGAACAATAGCTATGACATGCAGTTCAACATGAAAATCTGATTTAGGCTACTCTATCAAGCGTTTGAAAAGTAAGCAAGGGCCTTCTCATACTTACCTTCCCATGCACTTACCTTGTCAGGAAAATCATATGCAACCTCCCAGTTGGTTTCTTTTTAATGCTAGTGATGACGATGATGCTCCATAGACTTTTCTCCATGAAATAAAACCTTAACCTGATCTGCCATGCACAGAAGTTCATTCCATTGAATATCACCAGTTTCATGGAGTCCGCCTTGCTTTCCATTGCGTGGATTTTCACTATGATACCAAATGAAGATACTAAATCAAACTAATGTTTACTAGGAAGAACATCCACAGAAGAGAGAGAGCTCATATAACTAACTAAATGTATTATTGCATGTGAGGACTATTGTCACTACAATCATCATGGATCCTCCTCATCCCTACTGGGCTTGTTGGAGGAAGCTTGTGAATACATCTCAATTATCACAAAGGAAAGAACACTCTACCTACTATCACCTCGACACTGAGCCATTATGAAGAGAAGAGCTAGTTGTAGCCGAGTATCACGTCCCATCAATCATGGAGAATATCAGGAGCAATCAACGAGATGAATCATCCACAAACTAAGGTGAGATCCAAGATAATAGATGGCCTTCAAGGTGGACGTCACCCTAACTAAGCTCCATGCATGCCATGCAACTGGACACATGTACAGTGACTCAATCAACCTAACTAACCTCAATTTGATTACTCTAACACTCTCTACTCTCTCCCTCCCTCTCTACTCTAGCCATGTAGTTCTCTCTCTTAATCTTTCTCTCTCTCTCCGTCCCTCTCTCCCTCCTCTGGTAGCCATGGCCGCTAGGATTTCTCACTCTCTCTCTTCCTCTCTCCCTCTCTCCCTCCCTCTCTCCTTTGGGGACCATGGCAACTAGGATTTGTCATTCTCTATCTTAATCTCTTTTTCTCCTTGCCACTCTCTCCTCTCTCTCTCTTTCTTTCCCTTGGAATCCTTCACTCCTCTCGCAACCATGATCACCACTCTCTCTCTCCCTCTCTCCCTCCCTCTCTCCTCTAGGGGCCATGGTAGCCAGGATTTGTCATTCTCTCTCTTAATCTCTCTCTCTCCCTCTCACTCTCTCCTCTCTTTCTCTCTTTCTTGCCATTGGCAGCCATGGCCCCAAGTATTTTGCATTCTCTCTCTCTCTCTCTCTCTCTCTCTCTCTCTCTCTCTCTCTCTCTCTCTCTCTTCCTCCATCTCTCTCTTTCTCTCCTTGGTGGCCATGGCCCCCAGGATCACTCCCCTCACTCATCGCACAAGGATTCATACATGGGTGGAAAGTAGCCAATAAAGGTTGAAGCTATGCATTGCTAGGCAGCACCCTTCTGTGTAACGAGCTCTACGGTCACTTATTCCTTCAAATTGCATGATCTCCATCAGCCTTAATTGCCTACCAATTCGGCAAAAATTGTAGAACCTTATGCCACAAGATCTCATAAAATTTGGTTGATCTCTCCAACCTCGTCTATATCTAGGATTACTTCGGTTGGTATGCGGTGACTTTGACACTCAGATAATGTAATTTGGTATTGTCATTCGCAAATCGGATACTCAAGGAGAAGAGTCACCAATCATACAATGGAGGTGATCTTCCACTCGAAACACATATAAACACGTTTCGATAGAAACAACCATTGACAAACACACGAGTTTCACATGGACATACAAAACCTTTTTCTAAGAACGCAATAAACTGCGGACTTGCTTTATAAACTATTTTCACATAAAAACATGAAATTTTGAATAGTGCCTTTGGGCTAATAGAGACGCTTACCTATTGTTTTTTAAGCACTATGGTCTGCATAGTTCAACTTGATATCAATGGCCATGTAAAGAAAACAAAGCTTCTTTGAGTTTGAGGAATGATCTCCCTCCTCCTTATATAAGTTTGTGGCACGAAAACATAGAAAAGCCTGTCTACGCTTTTCCTCTCAAAAGCTTATGATATTGAGACACTTGGCTCAAGGAGAGCTCAAATAACCCAAACCTCTCACTACGTTGATTGTTGTAATTATAAATTGAAAAGTTTTTGTATTGTTATGACATTTATGAAAGGGTGCAATGAGACTAAACTTAATACATTTAGTGATTTTGAGTTCACAAGCAATGAGTCTTTATTAGTTTGTCGAATCTTTTAAATTGATGATCGCTAATAAATTTGGTAGTTTTGAAGTTGACAAGTTCAATCAGTCTACATTATTTTATGAATTTTAAAATTGTTGATTGTTAATAAATTAAGTAATTTTAAATTTCACAAGCAATGACTCATTTTTTTAAATAATATGTTAAAACATCAAGTATTTTTTTGAAATGTGTCATGCTAAATTATCCTCATGCTTTACAATATGCAATCATGGTGATAGCTTTGAATATTGGCTCCTACATTTAATAAAAATGAGCCAATATATTTTATTGCCCAAGACTTTATCCCTTAATTTTCACCTTTGACTTTTAAAGAGTCGAGATTCAGCTATATAAAGGCCCTTAAGGGCTAAAAAATCCTTTATTGTTCTCATCTCCTACACTCAACCTCTTCAAATCTTAACCCACACTAGCTTCTACAGACCTCCAATGGCGACACCCCATGATGCATACAACTAGTTCATGGATGCTACTCATTATTTGAGTAGAGAGGTGGACTTGCATGCATTGTTTGATTGACAAAAACATGTGATAACAAAAATCCATAAGCACATGGAAATTTTTAGAATATGTTGAGTACATTAGTGAGAATGTTCCTCTCCTCATCTGGTCAGACATAGATAGAGTATAATGGGTTCCGGTCAATCTCTCTTTAGAGTGTCACTAAGTTGATCTTGGTTTTAGACATACATTGTAGACAATATGTAAATTCTTGAGTCCAAAAAATTATAGAAAAACATCAAAGGAGATCTCCAGATGCGGCCTGCAGGAACTTGTTTTGTATCCTTACCTATAGCATATTGTATAACCATGCTAGAAGTGGAGGACACCCATGCACCTTTATTCACATAGGAAGTACCTACTATTCTTCTAGTAGATCAACAAACAGATGTTTAAGAAAATGTAAATGTGATTTCCAAATCAAGACTCGGAGTGGTCCAGCAAAAACTAGACAAAGGGAAACACACTGTAGAGGTAGAAACATTATCTAGCATAGAGATAGTTCTGGTTCAAGACAACGGGTACATCTTCCATGGGACAACCTGCTATGGTAGAAGGGGAAGAAGAGGAGGAAGAGGAAGGAGAGGAAGAAGTGGAGGAGGGTATGGTCGAAGAGGTTTTATTGTAAACCCTTCCAAATGTTTTTATTAAACACAGAGAGTATTTGTTTCTAATTTTGATATTCAATGTGTGAAGAAGTTGAGGGAGGATGAGCATTAGGGGCACTCTCCACTTGGGGAGTAGTAGTGACCTAGGCTTTTGAACACACATTTGGCAACAATCAACACATTGGAACATCTAACCTTAAGTGTATGGGAGGAAATGCATGACGCAGCTCACGTAGGAGTCACAGTTCCATTAGGCCCAAGGAAAAGTTACGATGGAGAGGAAGGACAAATGTTAAGGATTGAGAGTATTGCAATAGCCTCATCATCGACATCCCCTACAAACTTTGATGAGATAAAAAGCTCCATCAATATTTGTGAAGAGGATAATGATGAAAGAGATGCAGAACAAATTGTAGATTTATGACATTGTCAATGTTAATGATGTAATGATTCAATGATTTTCAAAACAGTTTATTTATTTGATTATTACAACTTTTAGGATGTTATGGTACTTGATAATTTTGCAATGTAACATGGGGGTTGAGGATATAGCATCGGTGTGGACTCTGCACTTGGACACTACATGGAGATGTTCAAGCATCATCGTATAGTTTGCATGCATTGTGTATACTCACCTCACAAAAAGGAGGAGTTGATCAAACAGTAGGAAAAAAGGGAGCTCATTTTGGGGCCGTGTAAGAAATTTGCTATTTTCTCTTTTATCTCTCTTCTAAAATGTGGAAAAAGTAATAAAATATGGATATCTGTCAGTTTAGGACCACAAGTGTGTCAGTCTAGGGAGGAATAAAAAGTCCTTTCAAATAATTGAGAAGACGTTGCATTAAACTCTCCATAGATTCTCTCTCGATACAGATCCCGCATCTCTTTCGATGGTGGCCTCTCATAAAGAACCCATCATGCCATGACTAATCCATTTGTTTTCAAATATTTGAATGGTTACCGCGAAAGATTAGATGAGTTTTATAAAAGCGAGACAAGATGAAGAACCTACCCTCACGAAATCGATGTGTGCAACCATGCTGTTGAAGAAGAACCTCAAAAGAAACGACTACACCATTTACATATTGATTTAGAAGAAAAATATGTGCCGCTACAAAAAAGAGGAAAGGTTCCACTTGTGAATGCTGAGCAAAAGGAAAACATGAGAAGAGCAGAGGCTCCCAACATATTGACTTATGGTGCGATGAATAGATTTACCCAAAATGTCCATTGAGAAATTTGAGCCCTCCATTTTCTAATCCGACAACTCTATTGAGGTTTATGGGTGATGGGCACAACAGAATATATGGATACATTTCGACTCAATATTCAACTGTGGAAATGTATAAAACATTGTATGTCTGAGAAAGAATGGAGAAGGGCCAAGAAATGGTGACAAATTCAGACTTGAAAGAGCAGCTGCTACAAAGGGAAATCGAAGAGCACTCAAAGACAAAGAATGACCTAAGGAGAGCAAGAATGAAGAGAACCATTCTAAGAGAGAGACAACAAAGCAAGAGAATTCAAAACATTGCGGAGTTGAAAGCTGGCACTGGAGGATGTTAGCATAGAGTACAAAAAGCAAGGTAAGAGTACATCTTGTTTAGCCATTGTATTTGTATGTATGTGTCTGTCTTGCAAGAAAATCTGTAATATTGCAAAGTTTACTTGTTGCAAGGAAATTTTAGGACCTAAGAAAGAAAACATTAATCTTAATTTAATTCTTGTCAAACAAATGAAGGGTTTAGTCTCCATTGTTGTTGCAAAGGAAAATGGAAAGACCAGGATTTGTGGAGACCGATGATGATACTGCACATCCTATTGTGCAGATTGGTAAAATTCCTTTGTCTATGCAGGATGGGAAAAAGAAATACCTGTCTGATGTATTTCATATCCCGAATATCACCAAGAACCTGGTTTCTATTGGTCAAATGGTGTATATGAAAGTGAAAAGGGAAGCACTACATATAATGCTTGGAATAATATTTTTGTAGATCTTGAACAACTGTAGAGACTTATGGTTGAGTTCTATAGTATCACATTTGAAGAATGTAAAGGAGTTTTGAAGTTTGTTGTGAAGCTCGATGAGTGTGAAATCGTCAAGGAAAAAAAGATAGAGAGAGTTTCTATCACTTTGATGAATCAAGCACTTGATCAATCGATCACAAAGTCCATCTCAAAGTACTTCAGTGTCCAATTGAAAAATCACATATGGTGGTTGGGCGCATTTGAGGTATGTAAACTATCACCTTCTAAATTAGTCTTTGCTCGAAATTTTTGCTCGAAATGTAATAAATTCTATATCATACATCTTGCAAACCTGTGGTTTTAAATTACACGTGAAGACTGAGGACCATGCAATACTTTATGTTGAGATATCGAGCTCCACTCGTGATATGCCAGGGTGACCATTGTGCATTTATGTCACCGACTTGTTAGGTGCAGATGCGGTTGGTACACCGTCCATGAATAATAGCTAGATGATAGTGCACAGTTCTGGGCATCCATTGCCGTCCGTGAAAAATTTCCTGATTTTGAGGAGTTGTTTGCTCTTCTAATTTCTAAAGAGCGGAGAAATGGTGGTGCATCTTCTTCAGTAGGAACTTCAAAAGAAATTGTCTTCTACTCAAATGCTAGAAGAGGTAGAGGCAAAGGTAGAGCAGGCCGATCTGGAGGCCGTGGTAGAAATTAGAATATGTAGCAAACTCAAGAAAACCAATCCTATGGAGGAGGACATGGTAACTATAGAGGCAGGGGGAGCCAAAGAGGTCGTGGTGGATGGCAGAGAGGCCAAAATGCAAACAGTAATGTTGAATGCTACTATGATGGTAAAATGGGTCATATGGCTAAAGACTGCTACAAAAAGCAGAATGACATTATGAATGGAAAATTGCGGCAAGGCAATTATGCATCTTCTAGTAGATAGGGTGATGACAGAAATGAGCATCTATTTATGGTGCAGCACATGACCAATTCTGTGAGAAGTGCAGAAGGAAGAAATGATGTGTGGTATGTTGACTGAGGTGCATCAAACCACATGATAGATCATGCAGAATGGATGCAAGATGCAAGGAAAATGGAAAGACCAGGATTTGTGGAGACTGGTGATGATACTGCACATCCTATTGTGCAGATTGGTAAAATTCCTTTGTCTATGTAGGAAGGGAAAAAGAAATACCTGTGTGATGTATTTCATGTCCCGAATATCGCCAAGAACTTGGTTTCTGTTGGTCAAATGGTTGAGCAGGGCTTGCAGGTCAGATTTAATCCTCATGGATGCTTTGTTGAGGATATGAAAAATAATGGTCACTTGATAGCAAAAGGAAAGAAGAAGGGCAGGATGTTTACGTTGGATGCGGACATGCTTGAATTGAGTGCAGCAATGTTTGCACATGGGACCGATGTAGTTGTAGATACTGATATCTGGCATAAACACATTGGTCATGTTAATGTACAATGACTTAAATCAATGCAGGCCCAAAATATTGTTGCAGGATTGCCTACATTCAAGGTTGCAAAAATGCATAAGGTATGCGAAGCCTGTCAATTTGGAAAATAGGCAAGGAAACCAATTCCTAGACATGTTCAAGAGAGTAAGAAGCCATTGGAATTAATCCACTCTCATGTGTGGACTACTAAAGCTGCATCTATTAGAGGCTATCATTATTTTGTCACTTTTATTGATGACTACATCAGAAAAGTTTGGGTGCATTTTATGAAAAACAAAAGTGAAGTGTTTGGGAATTTCAAAGCTTTTAAAGCTACGGTTGAAAAAGAAACATGCCTGCAAATAAAATGCCAAAGGTCAAATGGAGGGGGAGAGTACCTCTCAAATGAGTTTGCAAGGTTCCTACAGGAGCATGGCATAAAGCAGCAATATTCATGCAGTCATACCCCACAGCAAAATGGATTGGCAGAAGGGAAAAACAGGCATATTGGAGAGGTATCTCGAGCGATGCTAAATGAAAAAGACCTACCAGATTATTATTGGGCTGAAGTAGTTGCTATAGTAGTTTACATAATGAACAGGACTCCCACTGCAACAATACATGGCATGACACCAGAGGAGATGTATACTGGTAGGAAACCAGATATTTCTCATTTGAAAATTTTTGGTTGCATTGCCTATGTTCATGTCCCAGATGAGTTGAGGTCCAAGTTGGATCCAAAAGCTAAGAAGTGCATCTTTATTGGTTATTCTCTATAGTAGAAAGGGTATACATGCTATAACCCTTCTACTCATAAGTCTACAGCGAGCAGAGATGTTGTTTTTGATGAGATGAGAAGCTGGTATAAACCAGTAAATGTGATTGATGATGTTGATGCACAAAATGGTAATGCTACACAAAATTCATAGCAGCAAACGCAAAAATATTAGTGGACCTGCAGTGTCCTCTAGTAGTGGTTCACATACTTCACCATGGACAGGCAGATTGAGATCAAGAGAATCTCCTCAAAGCAATGCAGATAGTGGTATGTAGGTATCACGAAAAGGAAAAGAGAAGGTAGATCAGCCCATGTTTGATGTGAATGTAGGTCACTCATATGTGGATGGTGAATCCAGTGGCTCAGAACAGAGCATTGATGATGAGTTGGGTATTCCCTCTCTTGTTACACCTGAAGTAAGGAAGACTAACGATGTTTTCAGAGCACCTGGAAGTGAGCCTATTTTGCGTAGGTCTACCAGAGCTAGGTATCCTGTGGATAGGCTGAAATATGACGGATTTACAGCCATTCACTATGCCTATATGGTCAAAGTGATACAAGAACCAAAACCCACTTCTTTTGAGCAAGCCATGGGAAAAGCAAAATGGGAGAAAGCCATGGATGAAGAAATGGATGCCTTGGAAGCAAATGCTACATGGGAATTGGTGCCTTTGCCTAAAGACAAGAATGCAATTGGCTGTAAGTGGGTTTATAAGGTGAAGCACAATGCAGATGGTTCTATGAACAGACACAAGGCAAGATTAGTTGTCAAGGGCTATGCACAAACATATTGTGAAGATAGTGGGAGAGAGGGAAGGAGTCTCACTTGCGGCTTTCTCACATACACAATGGGGGAATACACACACAGGTGGAGGCTGAAAACAGTTTTTTCTCTTCTTAGTTGTGAAAGCCAAAAGAACACTAGTACAAAGAAATAGAAGAACCCTATATGTGGGTCTCAAACCAAACTCAACTAACTAAGGTGGCATACTAACTGAGACACGAACTAGAGTAGATAAGGATAGCTGTCATCTAGCTATTATTCATGGGCGGTGTACCAACCGCATCTGCAGCTAACAAGTGGGTGACATAACTGCACAACGGTCACCCTGGCATATCACGAGTGGAGCTCGATATCTCAACACTCCCCCTCGAGCTCAATCCCAATTCTTGCACCAATCAAGCTCGGGGGGTTCACTCATCATATGTAACCCTATCACGTGAGTTCAACAGAAGGATTTTTTTTATTTCTAAAATTTACAGAAATAAATATACATAAGGGACTATTTAAAATAGTTTTGGAAAAAATTTACAGATTTGTATAGAAAAGGGGTACATTTTATTAATGAAATTTTTTACAGATAAGGGACTTTAAATATAGGCCTTGAACGCACGTGATATAGAGGGTTTATACATAGTGACCCCCCCGAGCAATCAAGTCTCTGAACTTGCGCAGCTTCTCTACGCCCAATGCCTTCGTGAATATGTCAGCGACCTGATCCTCTGTGCAGACATAAACTAGATCAATAAGACCTAGTAAAACCTTCTCCCACACATAGTGATAATGCACATCAATGTGCTTTGTTGTAGCATGATAGACTGGGTTATTATCCAAGTGTATACTACTCATGTTGTCATAATAAATGACAACTGGCCCATCTATAGATTGATGCATATCATAAAGTAGCTTCTGCAACCAAGCTACCTCACATGCAGCCATTGCTGCACCCCTGTACTCAGCCTCTGTGCTCGACAAGGCAACTGTAGGCTGTTTCTTACTGCTCTAGGTGACTGTAGCACTCCCAAAAGAGAACACAGATCCACTGGTAGATCGTCTATCAGAAGTACTACCAGCCCAATCAGCATCAGTGTATCCATGCAACTGTATCTGAACCCTAGCCTCATAAAATAGTCCATACTGCAATGTGGACTTCACATACCTGAGTATGCATCTAGCCGCATCCAAATGCGGTTTCCTTGGAGCCTGCATAAACTAACTTACCAATCCAACATCATAGCTTAAATCTGGCTTGGTAATAGTCATATAAATCAAACTTCCTACTATGCGTCTGTACATAGTAGGGTCTTTCAGAAGCTCACCTGCATCTGTCATCCCATATTTGGACAGCATGTCCAATCCATACTGCCTTTGCAAGAGCTGTATCCCACTTGGTGATCTAATCACCTCAATGCCCAAGAAATTACACAGCTCTCTCAAATCCTTCATCTCAAACTTCTACTTCAATATCATTTTTACATGAAGGATATCTTCATCACTATCACATGTGATGATCAAATCATCAACATAAATGACAAGCAGCATAATCCCTTTCTCTGTTTTTCTCACAGAGTGAGAAATCTGCCTTGGAAATCTGAAAGCTGATAGTGACAAGATACTATCCTATCTTGTCAGACCATGCTCTAGGTGCTTGCTTCAAGCCATACAAGGCTTTCTTCAACCTACAAACAAATTCAGGATGAATAGCATGAACATAACCTGGTGGCTGCTCCATAAAGACCTCTTCTTGCATATCAGCATGCAAGAAGGCATTCTTTACATCCATCTGATGTAAAGACCATCCCTTTGATGCAGCCATAGCAATGACTGCTCTTACAGTTGCCATCCTTGCAACCGGACTGAATGTTTCTTCATAATCAATGCCATATGTCTGTGCATACCCCTTGACAACTAATCTTGCCTTGTATCTGTTCACAGAACCATCTGCATTGTGCGTGATCTTATAAACCCACTTACAACCAATTGCATTCTTGTCTTTAGGCAAAGGCACCAATTCCCATGTAGCATTTGCTTCCAAGGCATTCATTTCTTCATCCATGGCTTTCTCCCATTTTTCATTTCCCATGGCTTGCTCAAAAGAAGTGGGTTCTGGTTCCTGTATCACTTTGACCATATAGGCATAGTGAATGGCTGTAAATCCATCATATTTCAGCCTATCCACAGGATACCTAGCTCTGTTAGACCTGTGCAAAATAGGCTCACTTCCAGGTGCTCTCAAAACATCCCTGGTCTTCCTTACTCCAGGCGTAACAACAAAAGGAATACCCAACTCATCATCAATGCTCTGTTCTGACCCACTGGATTCACCATCCACATAAGAGTGACCTTCATTCACATCAAACATGGGCTGATCTACCTTCTCTTTTCCTTTTCGTGATACCTATGTACCACTATCTGCATTGCTTTGAGGAGATTCTCCTGATCTCAATCTACCTGTCCATGGCAAAGTATGTGAACCACTGCTAGAGGACTCTGCAGGTCCACTGATATTTTGTGATTGATGCTGTGAATTATGTGCAGCATTACCATTTTGTGCATCTACATCAATCATCACATTTACTGGTTTATACCAGCTGCTCATCTCATCAAAAACAACATCTCTGCTCACTGTAAACTTACGAGTAGAAGGGTTATAGCATCTATACCCTTTCTGCTGTAGAGAATAACCAATAAAGATGCACATCTCAGCTTTTGGATCCAATTTGGACCTCAACTCATCTGGCACATGAACATAGGCAATGCAACCAAAAATTTTCAAATGAGAAATGTCTGGTTTCCTACCAGTATACATCTCCTCTGGCATCATGCCATGTATTATTGCAGTGGGAGTCCTGTTCATTATGTAAACTACTGTAGCAACTGCTTCAGCCCAATAATAATCTGGTAGATCTTTTTCATTTAGCATGGCCCGAGATACCTCTCCAATATGCCTGTTTTTCCTTTTTGCAAGTCTATTTTGCTGTGGGGTATGACTGCATGAATATTGCTGCTTTATGCCATGCTCCTGCAGGAACCTTGCAAACTCATTTGAGAGGTACTCTCCCCTCCATCTGGCCTTACGCATTTTATTTGTAGGCCTGTTTCTTTTTCAACCATAGCTTTAAAAGCTTTGAAGTGCCCAAACACTTCACTTTTCTTTTTCATAAAATACACCCAAACTTTTCTGCTGAAGTCATTAATAAAAGTGACAAAATAGTGACAGCCTCCAATAGATGCAACTTTAGTAGTCCACACATCAGAGTGGATTAATTCCAATGGCTTTTTACTCTCTTGAACATGCCTAGGAAATGGTTTCCTTACCTGTTTTCCAAATTGACAGGCTTCACAAACCTTATGCATTTTTGCAACCTTGAATTTAGGCAATCCTACAATAATATTTTGGGCTTGCATTGATTTAAGTCGCTGTATATTAACATGACCAATGCGTTTATGCCAGATATCAATATCTGCAACTACACCGGTCCCATGTGCAAACATTGCTGCACTCAATTCAGGCATGTCTGCATCCAACGTAAACATACTGCCTTTCTTCTTTCCTTTTGCTATGAAGCGACCGTTATTTTTCATATCCTCAACAAAGCATCCATGAGGATTAAATCTAACCTGCAAGCCCTGCTCAACCATTTGACCAATAGAAACAAGGTTCTTGGTGATGTTCGGGACCTGAAACACATTAGACAGGTATTTCTTTTTCCCATCCTGCATAGACAAAGGAATTTTACCAATCTGCACAATAGGATGTGCAGTATCATCACCAGTCTCCACAAATCTTGGTTTTTCCATTTTCCTTGCATCCTACATCCACTCTGCATGACCTATCATCTGGTTTGATGCACTGAGTCAACATACCACACATCATTCCGTTCTTTTGCACTTGTCACAGAATTGGTCATGTGCTGCACCATAAATAGATGCTCATTTCTGTCATCATCCTGTCTATTGCAAGATGCATAATTGCCTTGCTGCAATTTTCCATTCATAATGTCATTCTGCTTTTTGTAGCAGTCCTTAGCCATATGACCCATTTTACCACAGTAGTAGCATTCAACATTGTTGTTTGCATTTTGGCCTCTCTGCCATCCACCACGACCTCTTTGGCTCCCCCTGCCTCTAGAGTTACCACGTCCTCCTCCATAGGAATGGTTTTCTTGAGTTTGCTACATATTCTGATTTCTTCCACTGCCTGTACCTCTGCCTCTACCTCTTCTAGCATTTGAGTAGAAGACAGTTTCTTTTGAAGTTCCTCCTGAAGAAGATGCACCCCCATTTCTCTGCTCTTCAGAAATTAGAAGAGCAAACAACTCTTCAAAATCAGGAAATTTTTCACGAACAGCAATGGATGTCCGGAACTGTGCATAATCCTTTCCTAGACCATTCAAGGTCACAGAAACTAGATCATCATCTTCCACTGGCGACCCAATGGAAGCAAGTGCATCTGCAATTTTCTTCACCTTCATGTGGTAGTCATTAATGCTCATATTTTCTCTCTGCACATTGTGCAACTCATGTTTGATTTGCATTTTCCTGGCTTGCGTATTTACATTTTCCAGGCTGGGAAAGGGATCATTGCAGTACAAATCCTCCAAATAAGAGTACATTCATCAATCCCATGATCTCTTTCAGTATGAAACAATCAAAGGCAGTCTCTTCAGCATATCGAGGGCCTAGAATGAGTAGGAAGACTGCAGGATCAAACAAGAAAAAGAAGACTACAGAACAATCTTGGGAAATTATTGTATACCTTTTCTTGAAGCTCCACAAAGGTTTGCCTTCCCATAGTTTCATGGTTTTGGCTGCATGTGAGGTAGCTTGGTTGCATAAGCTACTTTATGATATGCATTGGGCCAGTTGTCATTTATTGTGACAACATGAGCAATATACACTTGGCAAATAACCCAGTCTATCATGCTAGAACAAAGCACATTGAGGTGCATTATCACTATGTGTGGGAGAAGGTTTTACTAGGTCTTATTGATCTAGTTTATGTCAGCACAGAGGATGAGGTAGCTAACATATTCACGAAGGCATTGGGTGCAGAGAAGCTGCACAAGTTCAGAGACCTGCTTGGTGTATAGGAATTGGGATTGAGCTTGAGGGGGAGTGTTGAGATATCGAGCTCCACTCATGATATGCCAGGGTGACCCTTGTGCATTTATGTCAGTGACTTGTTAGTTGTAGATGCGGTTGGTACACCACCTATGAATAATAGCTAGATGATAGCTATCCTTATGTACTCTAGTTTGTGGCTCATAGTTCGTGGCTCAGTTAGTATGCCACCTTTGTTAGTTGAGTTTGGTTTGAGACCCACATATAGGGTTCTCCTATTTCTTTGTACTAGAGTTCTTTGTTAGAATCCAAGAGCATGTGCCTAGCGTGCCCCCCGCCAAGACCGCTAGCACCTCACGGAAGTGCACAACCTTCATGGCCACTACGGAGGCTCTGGCATGTGTGTATGGCAGGTCCCCACCCCTGCCATAAGGCACCCTTGCCTAGCCAGCCCTCCAACCTCCACAAAAGGCAAGCTTGGGGGAATTGAAGATAGGAGGGGCAACTTGGACTATTTATGTCCCTTCATCTTCCACACACCTTTGTATGTGGGATAATTCAACCCTTTCTCCTTCTTCTTATCCCCTTTGTCCATGAGAGATTTGCACCTCCAACACCCCCCTCCAATCGATCATGGAGAGAGGTGGCCGGGGATCAGACCCGGGCTCTGATACCATGTTAGAATCTAAGAGCATGTGCCTAGCGTGCCCCCCGCCAAGACCGCTAGCACCTCACGGAAGTGCACAACCTTCATGGCCACTACGGAGGCTCTGGCATGTGTGTATGGCAGGTCCCCACCCCTGCCATAAGGCACCCTTGCCTAGCCAGCCCTCCAACCTCCACAAAAGGCAAGCTTGGGGGAATTGAAGATAGGAGGGGCAACTTGGACTATTTATGTCCCTTCATCTTCCACACACCTTTGTATGTGGGATAATTCAACCCTTTCTCCTTCTTCTTATCCCCTTTGTCCATGAGAGATTTGCACCTCCAACATTCTTTTGGCTTTCACAACTAAGAAGAGGAAAATTGTTTTCAGCCTCCACCTTTGTGTGTATTCCCCCATTGTGTATGTGAGAAAGCTGCAAGGATGCCATCTTCATGTTCTAGGGAAGGGTGATTTTCAAATTGAATGGCATATGGCAGGTGACCAGAAGACACTGAAGTGTATGTTCAATATAAGCAAAGGGGGTAACTCAAAATCTCCTTGCTTATACTGCAACAAACCAATGCATGACCTAGATTCTAAATGGTGGAAAAGAGCACCCAGCAGAGATAAAGTAGATAAAAATTTCAAAGCAGTTATTGAGATCCCATTATGCAATGTTCACATTTGTACATTGCATGCATTATGTAGGATCATTGAGAAACTTGTTTTCCTATATATTGGATTTGCATGGAAACTTTGCCCTCAAAGCAGATTTCCATAAGCTTCCAAAGAGAGGGGATCCTTTACACCACAAGCTAGTGCCTAGATAGTATATGTCAAAAAGTAGCCAGCTCTTGAGCCTTTCTTTCCAGCATAACACCCAAAAATAAAGTAAAGCAGGCTACTTCTCTATTAGTATGTGTGGGGGTTAAAGGTCATTGTGCCTTAACCCCGGTTATGTACAATACTCAAACACATATATAAATGAATGAAAAAGAAGATTAGGGTGGTTCTGCACCCACCAAAACTTGTGTGGCTCTCTGTCTCTCTCTCGCTCTCTCTCCTTCTTCCGTTCTTGCTTCCGTTGAGAGCACTCTCAACTGGTATCAGAGCCCGGGTGATCTAGCTAAGCGTGCGTGAATGCTTGAAGCTCAGCAGCTCTGTGGGAGGAAGGAAAAGCTCTGTGGGAGGAAGGAGAAGCTCTGTGGGAAGCTTTGTGGGTGACTTTACTTGCATCCGAGTGTGCAGAGACCTTGGAGAAACCTTTGGAAAAGTCACTTTGGCTTTGCGAAGTGGTTTTGAGAGCCTGTTAAGAGCTTTCAAAGAAAAAGTCGTTTTTTGAGCTTTTCCCTATTCCGTTCGATGACAGAGACTCCATATTGACTTGTAGAGGCAACTATTGCTTGCTTTTGGTGTCCACATTACTTCAGGAGCTTGGAAACACCTTCATTCTTGAATCTGGGATCATTTCATTGGATTTCTGACTCACTGTGTCAGTTCCTACGTTTTTTGCCCGGGTGTTGGAACTCAAGTTTGGAGCAACCATTTGCAGATCTGTCAGTTCCGGTGGACTCAGGAGGTCCTAAAACTTCTATGTTGCTCATCATTCGCACTCCGGTGGAGTTTACAGATAGTTATGTTTCCAAAAACGTTTTTCAGTCCGTGTGTTGGACCTAGTGATTGAGACCACGGTTTCCAAAACCGTCTGTCCCATTGCGTTCCGGATGCCCAAAAACCCCTACCTGTCAGTTCTTGCGTGATTCGGTGGAGGGATTTTCAGAGTTATAAATCTCTGTGTATTCGATTTCGTCTCTCTGTTATGCATTTTTCATGCGTTTTGAAACCTTAGATTTATGCCACATGGCAGTGGATAAGTGTTGACTCCCATTTCTCATTCATCGGTTGGGATTTTGGAGTTCTGGCAGAAAAAAGATATTTGCAGATTTTCTTGCTGAGTCCGATTATGCAATGGCGCCCATGTTTTGAAGCATCTCAGGTTCTATTTTCAGTAGCGCTCATTACCGTGGGACTATGATTTCTTGAGCATACCTTATGCAGATCACTCTGGTTGCAGTTTGAGCAGTGTGCGCTCATTCGTGGTATGCATTGGGTTGCAGTGGATGATTTATAGGCCATTTGGATGCATTGCGGTCCTTGTTGGATGCACTGATAGGCCCAAATTGCCTTGTGGGATGCTATTTTTATGGACGCTTTGCACATGGATGCTATTTTATGCTGAGGGATAGCTTTGAAACATTGCAGGTGATGCAGTGATAGTGCTATGCTCTCTTGGATGAGACATTATTGATTCATATGCCAGTGGACAGTGTTTATGCTTGAGTCATTTGGCATGTATTGGCATTTTCTTTTGGGCCAGATTTGCTCATATGGATGCATAGTATATGCACATGAGTCAGACGCATCTTTTGATGCTTTGAGCTTTGAATTTTGGTGATATTTCACACTATTGTGGCATACACATTTGGGTGCACCTAGTATTTGGTGTGATTCTCTCTTGCAGGTACTAGCATTTGGGATTTTGCTTTATTTGCATCATGGCATCCTCTTCCATGTCTGAAAAGGAGTTTTTCAGCATTAAAAAGTTTGATGGGACAAACTTTTCTTTGTGGAAAGAACAAATAAGGGATGTGCTTATTCAAAAGAAGCAGATTAAACCCTTGGCAGGGATTGAAGCTAAGCCTGCAAATATGTCTGAGGATGATTGGAATGAGTTGGATGCATTAGCAAAGTCTACTATTAGACTTCATCTTGCAGAGTCAGTTTATTTCACAGTAGTGAATGAGCAGACTACGGAAGATTTGTGGAAGAAACTATGTGCCACTTATGAGAAGGAAACTGCCTCTAATAAAGTTTACCTCATGAAGAGGTTGTTTGAGCTGCAAATGAAGGAAGGGGTCTCCATTGCTTCTCACTTGAATGAATTCAATATTATTTTCAGCCAGCTTCAGGCTCAGAAAATGAATTTTGATGCGGAGACTAAGGCAATATTTCTCTTATGTTCATTGCCATCCTCATGGGATACCTTCCGTACAGCTGTCAGTAACTCTGCACCTGGTGGAGTACTGAAATTTGATGATGTTGTGGGTAGCTTGTTGGCCGAGGAGATTAGACGGAAGTCTATGGATGGCAACAAGCAGGATGCAGCCTTAAATGTGCAAAGGGGCAGATCACAGTTCAGGGGGAAGTCCCAAGAAAGAGGGAAGTCTCGTAGCAAATCCAGGGCACGGAACATTGAGTGTTACCATTGTGGCAAGAAGGGCCATATGAAAAAGGATTGCTACAAGCTGAAAAGAGAGCAAAAGGATAAGAAAAAGAATGCAAATTGGGGTGCAAATCAAAAGGAAGAGAGTCCAAGGGAGGACAAAGGAAAAGTGAAGATCGAGGAGATCAATGCAGTCACACGTGATAGTGACAATGATGTTCTCTTCATGTCTACTTTATCTGCAGAGTTGCTTACCACTTCAGATGATGCATATTCCCAGGATTGGATTTTGGATTCTGGTGCTTCATTCCATGTTACTCCCCATAGGGAATGGTTCTCCACTTATGATAGTGGAAAGACAGGTTGTGTGCATCTTGGAAATGACTATGCATGTGACATAGTGGGAGCAGGTGACATAAAGTTTTCTTTTGCAAATGGGTCTGCATTTGTTTTGAAACATGTGAGACATGTGCCTAAGCTGACCAAGAGTCTTATTTCAGTGGGTCAGCTAGATGATGCTGGTTTTCACACCACTTTTGGCTTTCAAAGTTGGAAAATTCAAAAGGGCTCTATGCTTTTGGCCAGGGGTGCCAAGTGTGGGACTTTGTATCCCTTACATGTATCAGGGGTATTTGATCATGTTGTTGCAATAACCGAGCAGCCAAGCACTTCTTTGTGGCATTGCAAGTTGGGGCACATGAGCCAGAATGGAATGAAACTCTTATTCTGTTTGGGTTATGTACCACATTTGAGTTTCTCTGATTTTGAATTTTGTGAGCACTGTCTCTATGGGAAGCAGACTAAATCAGCCCATAAAAGAAGGGGAAAGAAAGAGTTTGAAATGCTTGATTTGGTGCATTCAGACGTATGTGGTCCCATGCCTACACGGTCATTAGGCGGGGCTGAATACTATGTGACATTCATTGATGATGCAACTAGGAAAGTGTGGGCTTATGCTATAGCTCGGAAGAGTGATGTGTTCCAGGTATTTCAGAAATGGTTGGCCTTGGTTGAGAATCAGTCAGGTAGAATGCTTAAATGCCTACGGACTGACAATGGTGGAGAGTATCTCTCTCATGACTTTCAGCATTTCTGTGATACACGTGGGATTAAGAGGGAGCTCACATCCCCTCGTACTCCAGAGCAAAATCCAGTTGCAGAAAAGATGAATCGTACCATTCAAGAAAGGTTGCAATGCATGCTTTCCAATGCAAGTCTTTCTAGTGGTTTTTGGGCTGAGGCAATGAAGACTGCAGTGCATGTGATCAATAGATCACCTAGTAAGAGTTTGGATGGTGGTATTCCTGAAGAGGCATGGAGTGGCAAGAAGCCCTCTTACTCTCATTTGCGTATATTTGGGTGTGAGGCATATGCACATGTGCCAAAAGAGCTTCGAAAGAAGCTAGATCCTAAGTCTAGGAAATGCATCTTTCTGGGTTATGGTGAAAGTGGAGAGATGGGCTATCGTCTCTGGGATCCAGAAGCAAAGAAGATCATACGCAGCCGTGATGTGGTCTTCAATGAGAAGAAGATGCATAAGGCACCCATGAGGGATGTGGAAATGAGGAGAATCACTTTCCAGGATGTGAATCCACCTGCATATGTTGATAGACAGCAAGCTGTCCATGCACCAAATGTGCAAGAAATGGTACCACCAAGTACTCCCACAGGTATACAATCAAGGGTCGATGATGGATCATCTATTGGTGGAAATGATGAGCCAAATGTGGCTGATAGGCAAGTGGGACAGCAAGCTGAAATGCCCTTGAGAAGATCATCTAGAGTGTCTAGACCGCCTGATAGGTTTGTTCCAGGGGTAGACTATGTGATGCTTACTGATTGCGGGGAGCCTTCTTGCTACAGAGAGGCTATGATGCGTGAGGATCAACGCAAGTGGGAGTATGCTATGCAATCAGAGATGAGTTCACTTATGAAGAATAAGACTTGGGACTTGGTTTCTTTGCCACATGGAAAGAAAGCATTGCCATGTAAATGGGTCTACAAGATGAAGGTCACATGTGATGATGTGCCTAGGTACAAGGCCCGTTTGGTTGCTAAAGGGTTCAAGCAAGAGAAGGGTGTGGACTTTGATGAGATATTCTCTCCGGTTGTGAAGATGACCACACTTAGATGCATGCTTGGACTAGTGGCAGCAGAGGATATGGAGCTTATGCAGATGGATGTCAAGACAGCTTTCTTGCATGGGGATTTGCATGAGGAAATTTACATGGTGCAGCCGGAAGGCTTTGAAGAAAAGGGCAAAGAGCATTTAGTTTGCAAGCTGAAGAAGAGTCTCTATGGTCTTAAGCAAGCACCTAGAGAATGGTATCAGAAGTTTGATGCTTTCATTCGGTCCCAGGATTTTAGAAGGAGTGAAATTGATCACTGCCTCTACACTAAAAGGGCTAAGGATAATAGCCTGATAATCTTGGCACTATATGTGGATGATATGCTATTGGCTAGCAAGAATACTTATGAGCTAGATGCATTAAAGGCCAAGTTGCATGAGGCCTTTGATATGAAGGATTTGGGACTTGCAGGTCATATTCTTGGTATGCGCATCACGCGTGATCGGAGTAGGAAACTCCTTTGGCTTTCACAAAAAGAGTATGTTACAAAAGTATTACAGCGTTTCAATATGGAGGGGGGGAAGGCAGTGAGTACTCCATTGCCTCCATATGTGAAACTGAGTCATACAGATAGTCCCAAATCAGATGAGGAAAGGGCCATGATGGCCAAGGTTCCTTATGCATCAGCAGTTGGGAGTCTTATGTATGCTATGATAGCTACTAGACCAGACATTGCATTTGCAGTGGGAGTTGTTAGCCGGTATATGGCTAATCCAGGAAAGAGGCATTGGAAGTGCATCATGAGGTACATGAAGGGTACCAAGGAGATGTGCATCTGCTTTGGTAAAGGAGACATGCGTGTACTTGGGTACACAGATTCAGACTATGCAGGGCATGTGGATAGTAGGAGATCCACTTCTGGTTATGTGTTCACCTTTGCAGGTGGTGCAGTGTCGTGGATGTCTCGTGCACAGAAGTGTGTTGCTTTGTCTACCACAGAGGCTGAGTATGTTGCAGCCACAGAGGGTTGCAAGGAGGCTATATGGCTTGATCGGCTAGTGGGAGATTTGGGGATTCATACAGGTGTACCAACATTGCATAGTGATTCCATGAGTGCTATTCAGCTAGCACGGAATCCGGTCTTTCATGCAAAGACCAAACACATTGAGGTCAGGTACCATTTCATCAGGGAGGTACTTGAGGACAAGTGCATAGAGCTTGTCAAGGTTCATACAGATGATAACCCTGCAGATATGCTGACGAAGAGTCTACCTAGTCAGCGGTTTGAGTATTGTCGTGTATTGATGGGCATTGGATAGTATGCTCACTAGTTATTCTCCCTTAAAGGCACATTGTCCTTTAAGTGGGAGGTTGTGGGGGTTAAAGGTCATTGTGCCTTAACCCCGGTTATGTACAATACTCAAACACATATATAAATGAATGAAAAAGAAGATTAGGGTGGTTCTGCACCCACCAAAACTTGTGTGGCTCTCTGTCTCTCTCTCGCTCTCTCTCCTTCTTCCGTTCTTGCTTCCGTTGAGAGCACTCTCAGTATGATCTTATTTGTTTGCCACGATATAGGATAACCACCCAAAACTTTTGAGAAACACTTGAAAAAATAAGTAAGAGCAACCCCATCGTTGCTAAGAAATTTGCTAAAAGTTAGTATCTTCGTAGCAGATAGGTCTTTAATATAATGAGAAAGGCTTGATAGTTTACCAAGCGTAGGAATTCTACTTCTATCCGCTCTTAGGAGGAATGTGTCATCTTCAACGAACAACTGCCATACGCAAAACACACTTCGATTTAAAACAAACCATCAAATTGCATATCTAAACTCCAAGTGCAAGAAAGGTAGGTACCTTGCCTAGATATTCTCATCTTTCTCTAGTATATCATCATTAAACAAGGAGATACCCATCTCCTCCTTCCCCTCAAAGCTATCACTGATATCCAAGCTTGCTGTGAGGTTCATTTGTGCTTGGGTTTCTTGGAAGATTGTCTCACCCACCTCTTCATACATTTTGGCTTGCTCAAAATAGATGGACAATGCTTCCAAAGCATCAAATTTGTCCTCCATCTCTAACAAAGAATGGTCCTCAATCCTTACTTCCTTGTCAACCCTACAAGATTGTGTAATAAGGGCAATTGCATAATCTTCTGTCAAATTAAATAGGCACTGTACATCATACAACAAGACATACTCTTTTCCCTCAATATTGATCGAGGGAGGAATGGACATAGTGAGGTCAGAGCTCTCAACCTCCACATCATCCACTATGACAGCATCTCTTAGAGTCTCATTTTTTAAGGCCACTAGGTCCAATGCTATCTCAGCAGCAGTAGCATTCAAGATGTGATGGAACCAAATTTTGTTATTGCCAATGATGATGAGGATTGTACCTGATTGCCTTTTATTTTGCATCCTTTAATTTTTTACTTTGAGATAGGATAGTTGGTCCCATCCAACTTATCTTCCATGAAATGCACATCATTGTTTCTTGGCATCACACAATAGCTATCAATCAATATCTATCAATGCCATTTGTCACATAGAATGACTGTAGGTTTTTTGAAGTCTCATGTTCATCCTTGATGATCAAGTAATTAAGTGGAAATCAAATAAAAACCCTAGGGAAGATGAGAGTTGGTTGAATTTTATAGAAAGCGAGGAGTCAAGAAAGAATTCACTAATGCATCTATTTCTTGAGGAAGATGGAGTGATAGAAAAAATTAATTGCATCTCATTGAGACAGCTAGATACCTTTTTAGAATGCCAAATATATCTTGGATAGAGGTAGTACATATTCCAACTTATGTCATAAATAGATGCCCCATAAATGCATTAAATTTTCAAAAACTTGTAGAGGAATAAGTGGGAAGAAATAATTTATCTTACACCTTAATATTTAGATTCATATACCATGGAAAACTCTATGATATATAGCTACAGAGAAGGTAATAATCAGCCAAAATGTTGTTCTCATAGACAGAGCTAGAATTTCACCAAACCTACCACAAGTCCATTTAGTATGGCCTTGATTTGAGCCAACCTCCAGTAATACCATAGGCTCCTCTTGGCAATCCCATGAGACAATCATAGATGTAGGAGCAAATGAAATAAAAGAATAATTTTTGGAGCAAAAGAAATATCCTACTGGTTTTTAGATCTCCCAAAAGTTTCCAAAGTGTATCTTTGGGGTTACAACTCTTTTTTGAAGACTACCACTTAGCTCAAAACATCGGTGACCTTGAATTATTCCAGTGAGCAAGCAAATGCTTCTCTTAGGATGCACATGTTTGATGCAATAGAGCCTAAAAATTTGTAAGAAATATCAGACTCGAGATATTTGACACTACCCTAGGCAAAAATGTTGATGAGGCTGGTAAAGTAAAGTATCTTGTACAAGATTTGGGAAAGCATTTTTTTGTACTTATCATATGTGACTACAAGGAGAAGCCTTATCACAAGATATATCCTACAAAATATTCATCTCCTTCACATGCAGCCAACAATTTCTGAAGGAGTGAAGAGCAAGCTATAAAACCATCATTGTTTGCACTCCAATAGTTCATATCCCAACCAACATTACTGTGAATTTGTTTCATATTTTTCCATGCCAATTTCGGCACTTAAATTCAATTTTTGTGATTTTGCTAGGTCTCCTCCTTCAATTCTATAAGAGGATCAATCTTGACATGGAATTCATTTACGAAGCTTGCTTGATAATCAAGGACCTAGAGATTTGTCATCAAGCTAGAGCTCTTGCATCTTGATGTATTCCCACACTCCTTTGACCTAGAACTTTAATCCTATCACGTGACTATTACATCCAAATATCTGCCACTTCCCTTATACAAGTGTCAAACTTGAAAACATATGATTGGCCCCAACAAAATAGAAAATGGCAACTATCATGTCATAGGGCAAAGCATAGAGTTAGAGGCCATTTGTTGCTAGCTTTCAAACCCTTTCTATAATACAAATTGAAACATACCAAAAAGTAGTACTCCAATCTTGCTAGCCAACCTTGTGCAAAACCTTGCTATACTGAATCCCAAGATATAGTGCTTGTGCAAAATCTTGATTTAATAAATATGAAGATATAGTACTCGATGCTTCCTTTGTCGCATGCTCAGATATAACACTCCTATAAATCCAAATTTTCCAAACCCTATTAAACCCTCTTATGCCCAACATAGCAAATATGTAGTACCAAAACTTGCTTTGCCATATGGATACAAAATCACTATGTACCAAGTCTAAATCCCATCTCAATCTATGTGTCCAAAATGTGCTTCACATGCCTCAATTGTATAACTCGTTGTGTGCAATAGTGGTTAAAAAGGAGCTCCCTCAATAAGATATATTCCAAGCACAACTAAAAATTTTGATTCTTGTATACTATATAGAAGTGCAAGGAAGAAGAACCTACGAAATGCTCTTAATGCCCTATCATAAAGTCATTGAAAATATTCAACTCACTCTTGTCTAGTCCATACTTCTTTGTATTGCAATCATTGGTGAGGTTGGTCCTACTTGGGTCAGTCGATTTTAGGGGTCCTTTGATCCTATAAAAGGGAGCCTCATTCCATCCACTTAAAGAGCACTGTGGGAGTGGCTTGGAGTAGTAGGAGTCTAGCCAAAAGGACCTATCCAAGGTCAAGAAGTTGTTTCGAGAAAGAACTTTTAGAATAGGGTTAGAGATGATAATCAAGGGCTAGGACACTAACAGAATACTCGCACCAGGTTTGCACCCTGTTTGCACCTATTTAAAGTAGTTTATAGCCTACCAAATAGGCTAGTAGGTCTCAACTAGTTGGGCCCCCATGGACTAGCAAAGTCAACTCATTTGGGGCTGCTTGAGTTGGTCCATTTTAGGGCCCTTGGGCCTTATAAGAGTTGGTCTCACTCATTCCATCCATTTAAAGAGGAAATTGGGAGTAGATTGGAGAAGTAAGAGGCTAGCTTGAAGGACCTCTTTAGGAGTATGAAGAGGGAAGACTGTAGTAGACAAATAGCTGGCAAAGGACTTCATCCACAGATGCCTTTTAGGGTAGCAAGGGTATGGATCTAGGGGCAAAGGGGCAAGCACTACCTTGTGCTTTGTTTTCCCGAGAGGGGCCACATAAAGATGAGTTTGTAGGCATGGATAAAAAATCCGACTCAAGCTGTACAGAAGCATGTAGGGTGAGTGATCTAGGGGTGCCATGGAGGTAAGCTAACAACAATTTTGGTCAGGATAGAGGACGACATTCTAGTAGGACTATCGACTTTTTTATACGACTGTGTCCATCTCTTGGCAGAAAATATATTCATTGCCAGTTCTATATTTCTCTTATTGCCTATTTACTAGCTAGCACATGTATGTTTCAGCACACTAAAGTCAAAAACTAGATTGTGTGAAGTAATAGATGCAAGACCATAATGCGAGACATGTGAGACAATAGATTTTGAGTACATTGAAATATATGAAATAAAGTGATGGAACACAAGAATGATATAATTATTAGATTCTCATCATGAGATATTTATTGTATATAATAAGTTAGACTTCAAATAAAGTTAAACTGATTAAATAAATTTAGAGAGGTGAGTTGTCGATTGAGTGAAGTAAAAGATGCAAGACTGTTATCTGATAGACATATGAGAGGATAGATTTTGAATACATTTAAATCTTTGAAATAAAGTGATTGGAGACAAGAATAATATAATTATCACATTCCTATCATGAGATATTTATTATATGTAATAATTTAAACTTTAAATGAAGATAATTATAATTATAGATTCCTATCACGAGATGTTTATTATGTATAATAAGTTAGACTTTAAATAACGTGAAACCAATTAAATAAATTGAGAGAGTAGGAGTTGTTGATGACGAGAACACTCTACTAGATAGTGTGAGGTAACAAGTGCAAGACTATAATGTGAGACAATGGATTTTGAATAAAGTGAGATCTTAGAAATAATTATTATATTCTTATCATGAGTTTAATGTATATAATAGATTGGACTAAAAGATGCTTTTTTTTCATCACCACACATTTAATATGTATCCATGATAAATGTCACTCATGTATCCATGAGTAAATACCCCTTATGTATTCACATATTTAATAAAATCAACCAAAATAACATTGTGAGCCAAGGAAAATAAGTCACACATTTAATATGTATCCATGATAAATTCCCATTATGTATTCACACATTTAATAAAATCAACCAAAATAACATTATGAGCAACAAAATCACAAATACAAAGTTTTGTGACTTTGCACTTGTACATGCATCACTTGCCAATAAAGTTTCTCCTACAAAAAAAACTCATGTACATGCTAAACCCCATCATAAAGCTTTAGAATGAAGTGGATTTTGATGCTTGCTGTGGACTCCATTGTGATGCTTTGGAAGTAGACTCTTTCTCTCAAGCCTTTGATGCTTTAGGTGTATATAGACTCTTCCTTCGAGCATAGAATTTGTCTACTTCCAAGCGTGGACTTGGTTGTGATGGTTTAGGCATAGAATATAGTCAAGGTTGTGATTCTCTGAGCATATATTGAATCTCTATTTTTGAGTGTAGGGTAGATGGTGATTCTTTGGGCATCTCCCCAAGAGGCTGTGATGCTTGTGGTGTAGAATGAGTCTCTACTTCCACTCATGGACTTTGCTGGGATGATTTAGGTGTAAACTCCCCAAAATGGTATGATTGTTTGGCCATAGATTGAGTCTCTACTTCCGCGAGTGGACTCCCTTCTGATGCTTTGGGTTTGTACTCCTCGAGCATATGTTGAATCTCTACTTTTGCAGCGGCAGCTAGACTCGATTATGATGCTTCGGGAGTAGACTCCTGTAAAGGCTGTGATGGATTGGGAGTACATTGAGTCTCTACTTCCTCAAGAGCCTTTGATGCAAACTTGGGTGTCTCATTTACTTCAATTGGATATTGGAGCAATTACGTATCGAACAGTATGAGCCACAACTGTATATAGTTCTGCATCAAAATATGTAGAAATTGAGGATTGTGAGCCCTTCACATCAAATATTTCATCTAGGAGCAACTTGCAGTTGTAGCACGCTCTCCACCCATAGCTGTATGCATCATTTTGCTCTACAATCTTGCATCTTTGTAAGTACATTGCTTATTCCAAGTCACCATAATACTTTGTGACTTGTTTGATTGCACTTATTAACCTTGATGTAGACATATCCATCATAACATACAAGGGAATGAATAAGTGCGTCATAAAACATACATACCACAAAAGTTACAATGCATTAAGAGTACACTTATGCTAACACATTTCCATGATATCTTGCCATTGAATTGGCAAAATAGAATTTCTTGGCTTGTAGGTCCAAAGCCACCAAACTCTAATGTCTCCTACATGGCCAATTAAGAATCTTTATTATTTGATTACATCTTACCTCTTGCAAAAGTAAATATCAGGTTGTGGTGTCACTTACTCATAATATGGAAAAACAATAACTCATACGTTGTCCATATTGAGAGATTGTAGCTAGGTGCAAGTATCTTCTATTGACTTTTTATTATTATTGAGTCATGTAGAAAGCAGGGAATCTATGACATATACACACTTTCCAAAATTTGAAGGAAACCAAGATATAATTATACTACATCAAAAAATAAACAAACATTAGCTCATTAGATTTAATCAATATATAAATACTAAGCCAAGATTAAGTTTGTATCAAACCTAAGCGTGGCCATTATAACTTTATCAACTTCTTTCCCTTGATATATTAGGATTTGAATCTCTTCTTCACCAAATGATAGATATTAAGGTTGCTATCCAATGAGAACCTGAACATCAAAGTTGCTTCCTATTTCTTGTAGCTTAGAAAAATCTTCAGAATTCTTCAGCATGAGCCACGCCATCATCATATGCTCTGAGTTCCCATATAAGCAAAGCAGCTGACTCTCTATGTTAGGAAATTCTTTCAGTGATTCTTTTATTGTCTTAAATATTTCACTTTCATTTTTTCCAAAAATCGCCATATCGATCAAACTTGAACGAAATATTGTGGCCTTCCTAACTTCAGATCCACATGAAATCATTTCTTCTTCCTTCCCCTTTGCCATCTATAAAAAATACAAAAGTTGTGAGATTGATAGGTTATAGTTAAACCTAATGCTTGTAAAAGAAAAGTAAAGGGTCATACTAGGATATATGTCCTTGATTTCTTTGCGTAATCTTGTGAGCCAGGAAGATCATCCATGTCATCGTTTACAATCATTTGTGCATCACCTTCGTAACTTCTCGGTGCTAAAAAATTTGGAGGTTTTTCCCATGAATTTGAATATTTTTAAAGGTAGAAAGTGCAAAATACAAAGAAGCTTCAGCAGCAATCCTAGAGGTATTCCTCATTGTTGATGACCATTTATCTCTCTTTCTCTCTCATGCTATCTAGTACTTGATTGTAGTTAGTCGAAAGTTGTTTAACTACGGTCAAAGAGTTCACACACGTTAGGACTAATAATGAGTTGAGAACACCATTAAAGGAAGATTGTATAGATAAAGGAAATCAAATTATATTGATCTTATGCTTACAACCAAGCCGCGTCAGCTTGCAATAAACACAATATAAGCTTCCTGACCTAGCAAGCTCAGGAGAGGGAGAGAACTTGCCACACTATTGTCTTGTTCTCTACCCTCCCTGTTATAACCGCTTTCTACTAACAACGCAAAACCACCACCATCACGGTTGGTGTGCCACACAACATCGAGGTCATCCATGTCATAATCTCCAATCCTCTTATGTGCCACCTCTTTCTTGTAGCCCATAGTTAGATCCACTTGCAAGTGAAGGTTTGCCATGCAAGCCTTTCTTTTAATAATATTAGTAACACACTATTCAAAATTTTTGGACTTTCTCTCTTGGTTTGGACTTTTTTTTGGAGCATATCCTCTCCACTCAACTTCACTTAGTGAGCTAAAAAATTGGGTATTTTAGAGCACTAAATGGGTCACTTATATACAAAGATGGCCTTATTAAGCTAAAAAGTCAAGTGGTGACCTCTAATTTTTAAAAAAATGGCTCAATGAAGCTATAATTCCCAAACTCGTGCATGGTGCCCCCATCCAATAACTATAATAATAATAATAGTAGTCTCCTAACTCTAGTTCAATCTTAACACTATGAAGTGAAAATATGACACCATATGAAAAGAGTTTATTGAATTCAACATATAAGTGGTGTATAGATACACCATTTTTTTGAAAAAAAAGAGTTTGTTGAATTCAATATATAAGTGGTGTATAGATACGCCCTTTTTTTGAAAAACAAACCATACAATAAATTATCTTATTGGTGGTGTATAGATACACCATTTGTATGGAAAAAAGCATACAAAACATTATCTTATGCATCTGAATCTCGTTCAGAGTCATCAGATTCATGTAATGTATTTGCACTTGATGGGTCAAGTCTTACCAAATGATGTTTAATATGGACATGACTTGGATCAGGGATTGTGATACATTTTTCAACATTGTATCCATGCTTCTTTTGAAAACTTCGTGTCCTCAATTTCTAGAAATGAATAATGCTACTGATTTCCACCTCTGTTAATCCCTCATTATTTGGAACCCATTCATGTTTCTTTTGCAAGCATCCCTCATAGTGTTGTTTTATTGTATATCTTCTCGGGAGATTTTTCAATGGCTTTGGTTCATACCATAAAGCTGTAAATGTTATAGGGGTTCCCTTGTGATCCCTTTCTATCTTAGCAACCTTTGCAGCCCAAATTGGGCCACCTTGGTCATCCAACTCTGAACCTGGATCAGATGCCCAAATTGCAACAAATAGACCCTCTGCAATCTCATTAGATGGTATAAACTCTGGTAAGGGTTTGTCTCCCTTCTTGCCACAATATTTTCGAGGTAAAAGGCATTCCTCTGCTTCCTCCATGTTGGAATATTGAAAAGAAAGAGTAGAGTGGACACAAACTCAGAATACTTGCTTATAGAATGAAGAAGAAAGAGGTCCTTAAGTAGGCACCTCATACAAGGTCACTGACATCACTGATGACCTCAAAGCTCCACAATCATCTCCTCAATCTGCTCCTAGATTCTCTCAATCATCCTATGTGGCTCTCCACCACCTAACTGTGCTTGTGGGCACCTAACTGTGCCTCTAGCACTCACACATAGAAACATAAGGTGTGCCTGAGGCATACACCTTGAGATATCGCAACAAACCCCCCCTCAAGGAAATGCCTCAGGCTATGTCAAGGATACATCTAGTCTCATAGTTTCTCATGCCATCTCATGGTGGTCAAGGATAAATCTATGGCTAGGTTCTCATGCTAGCAAGGGTTCCCTTGGGTGTAAGGTTAACAGAAAGGGATACATAAAGACCTTCCAATGGTTATCTCCCCTGCATGTACATGCACACAATGTCTGCAGGAGGTACCATGGAACAAAACATACACATGGCCTACATCATAAGGTGACCAGAGGTGTTTACAAAACACACAAAACACAATAGTTTATTTTCACTCATTTTGGAGGACTATCCAGGCTGAGTACCTTGACATAAAAAGAGAGATCTGGAGCATACATAGAGATGTTTAAAATGCATAATCTTCATGGGATGCCTCATCTTGTGGAGGCAAAATATCCATGTCAAGGCAAGGTCTTACCACATGGGCAGTGTCTAGTGCCTTATAAGATGGTACTATGATAGAACAAGTGGATCTGAAAGTCATATCCTTCAAGAGAACAATTATCTTGTCATCTCCATAGTTGTGTAGAGAAGCATATCTTAGGTATCTGAGCTTCATCTTTTTCTTGTACTTGGAGTCAAATAAAAGTGCCATGAGAGGGTAGATCTCTGTAGTTGCTTCCTTTTTGGCAACCATTGTTTTGGCAATCTTCAACAAGGAAGTCAGGTTGGCATTTTCATCCTTTGTAGCATAACAAGACATTGCTTTATGTTTTGGCTTTTCACATATTTTGCATAAGCAAGCCATGAGAGGCTCTAACCCAAGTATTGGGTAGTGTCTTCTCTCTTACAGGGCTTAGAATAACAACTGAAATGCTTCAAAATATAAGCATTTAATGTAGCAAATAGTAGTGACTAGATTTCAAACAATGATGCTTCCTTTTACATGCTTCATAGAAGTGGATGAAATAAACACTTTCCAATCACAACCAGGTCTAGCAAATCAAAGCAAAACTGAAGCAACACTTGTAATGAAGTTATTGAAAACTTCAAAAGACCAGAAATGCTAGAGTAGCATTTTATGTAGCATCATCTTCAAAACTTGTCCAAAACTGTCAAAAATGAAAAGCTGAACTTGGAGGGCTTGTAGCTCACTCTTCAAAGCAAGGAAAAGAGGGCTTTCTGAAGCAAAAGAAAGCTCATATACCAGAGAAGGTCCAGCACAGAGGTTGGACGAAATGGTGCGCACTTTTGCCCGGGAGAGTTGCTACAGGCTGAAACTGAGTTTTGACGATTTCTCCCTCGTTACTAAACCAAATGACTTGAAAAATGGCTCAAAATCTTCATCTTGAAGTCGCCCATCTACTCCTAAGAGGGCTCAGGCAATGGCGGAGTATGCAGGGAGTATTGAGCAACAGAAGAAATTCGCTGTTTGGAGAATGGCAGCCACCACAGACGTTTTTTCTTCAATTGCTTGCAGGTGGAAGTTCGCCCATACTAGAGGAGTTTCCAGCTCAGAGGGTTTGGGCAATGGCTGTTTGTAGATGGAGAACCAAGCTCTCAAAGATTTTGGGAAGAAAGAGGAAAATGGAGAAGAAGAAGATGAAGAAGAAGATGATGATGTGCAGAAATGGGCTCAAGGGGGATCAAAGGGCTCTGATACCATGTTGGAATACTGAAAAGAAAGAGTAGAGTGGACACAAACTCAGAATACTTGCTTATAGAATGAAGAAGAAAGAGGTCCTTAAGTAGGCACCTCATACAAGGTCACTGACATCACTGATGACCTCAAAGCTCCACAATCATCTCCTCAATCTGCTCCTAGATTCTCTCAATCATCCTATGTGGCTCTCCACCACCTAACTGTGCTTGTGGGCACCTAACTGTGCCTCTAGCACTCACACATAGAAACATAAGGTGTGCCTGAGGCATACACCTTGAGATATCGCAACACTCCATATCTACTAACATATTTATATCCAAAGGAAAACTTGGTGACCTAGCTTGTTCCGGCCAAAAGGATTCACAGTATTCAATGCTCATTAAGTTTTCTTGTCTTTCTAAAGATTGGATAAGTGCCTCATTGATTTAATTGTCTCCAAATTCTTAGTTGATTGCTCAAGATGTTTTTGCATCATACTTTGAAGATGTTTAATGAAGGCTTTGAAGCCTTTCATTTCATCTATGTCAAGTGATTTGTTTTTTGCAAGAACAAATCTAGTTTCCTCCAATGGAATTATTCGTTGTAATAAAGCATATGACTCACTCTATAAATGATCTCCATCTACTAAGTAGTGCTTCCATTGCATCACTAGAATATTGTTATGCATGTGAAACTAAAAGTAGTGTGGATTTGTGTGTCCTATTAGGGCATCATCTCCTGTTTGTAAATGTGGCTCTATGAATGCTCTCCAATCTACCATCCTCTCTAAGATAGCCACTTCTGATTCTTCCTTGTGAGAACCTCCAATTTTTTCCCCAATTCAAAATAGCATATCCTCCATTGTCAAAACATCCATTGCCTTCAACTCACTAGAGATAACACTGAAGATTTGACCTATGTCTTCATGTGTATGGCTAACAAGAAGAAAGCCAACTTCCACTTCTTTAAATATTTTCAAACCAACCAGCATAGAGCATAAAGCAAATATATATTTATTCTTGTTCTCTCTCCAACAATTATCAGCTTGTATTCACAATGTGTTAGGTAAACATCTGTGAGCATCTTTGACCTTTCTTATCACTTTCATGATTGATGTAACAACCTGGTTACTATCATGGTCATGCAAACTATCAATCCATACATCACAAAAGATTCAATATCCATGTACATTATACTCCACACAAGTGTGTTTTTAGTCCACGTTTGCCCTCCAATGCCGGTGGGATACGTCTATATTGTGGCAAAGTGGTTGTATTCTAGTCCATGCCATCAATGACATGGACTTATCGACATGTGAAATAGCTTCCTCTCTCCAAGAAGCATACAAATTTCGAGCATCTTGCACATGACATAAATGGATTGATTGCCATTTAATATATCTTCCTCGCTACTACTCACATTTACTATGTTCAATGGCATTTTTTAATTCATCACATGTCTTACATTTTGACATCCTTTGCTTTGATGGTGTCTTGACATGGCAAAAATCTCTACACCAAATTTTGTACAAGGTTGATCGTGAAATCATGCTCTCATCTCTATCTTGTAAAGTCTTATTGATAGTTTCTAGGATGACCTTCTTTGTCATTCCCAAAGGAAGATGTTGTTGGCATTAGACACGTCCATCTAGCATTGTTTGTTGAAGATGAGGCTACGGTAATGCATGGTCTTCGAGAACTTGCTTTAATGTTGTGATTGCATTTATAGTGCTTCCATGGCATTTAAGCTCGTAGGTATTTCCATGAATTGTATGAACAATTTTTTCTTTCACCTCTGCCCAGATGGTTCAGTATGTGCCACATGATAGTCCAGTTAACCATTGATATCCTTGATTGCAAATGGGTCTCCCATTAACCATGGGTTTCAATCTAGGTTTACAGTGTCTTGTGCTCAAATCTTGATTAGTGCCTTGATGAAGAAAGCATGAAAACTCTTGAAGAAGATAGTTATGTCTATTAGGCGTTGTCTTCCTCCAAATACCAAGGCATATGGCTGCACAATCATCTTTCCCAACTTTTCTAATGCAAAGTCTCTTGCAACAAACTCGCATAAGCATCCTTTCCATACTCTCCTCGGATAGCATTACATGTCTCTTTGGTTCTGGAATTGATGCGATGATTCTTCGCCTCTTCACACTCACATACTTTCTTTTTGTAAATAGTGTCTTGTGTTTTCTAGTTGTAAGACCATCAAACCTCGAATCCATTTTCCTTGAATCTTCATCTTTATAATCAAATGCTGTGTGGGCTTGAGAATTATTTGATACCTTATAATATCTTGGAAATGGCAATCTGGTAGACATGTTCATTGATGTCAATTTGTTGCCAATGCCTCTTGAATTTTGTGGTTGAACTGTTTCTCCTTCGTAACTCAAGATTCTCCCATCTATATTCTCTGGCATGCTAGCAACAATATTATGAACAACATGACAAGTCATAGATTCTCTGCCCCTTTTGCCTTGTGTTCGAGTGGTAACATCATGATCATTGTCACTAATATCATCAATTCTTGTTATTTCATCACTTATCCCACTGATCTTTGTGTGTATTTTTCTTTGTGGTCCCATTTTATTATTCTCAACACAAGACAAGTCTTCTATATCAGTAAGCATGTTTGAGTCACTTGCAACACAAGACAAGTCTTCTATACTAGTGAGCCTGTTCGAGCCACTTGCAACATAGGACAAGTCTTCATATCAGTAAGCATGTTTGAGTCACTTGCAACACAAGACAAGTCTTCTATACTAGTGAACCTGTTCGAGCCACTTGCAACACAGGACAAGTCTTCTATACCAGTGAGCCTGTTCGAGTCACTTGCAACACATGACAAGTCTTCTATACCAGTGAGCCTGTTCAAGTCACTTGCAACACAAGACAAGTCTTCTATACCAGTGAGTATATTTGAGTCACTTGCAACACAAGAAACCTTTTCTACATCAACATCTGTTACTATAATGTCCTCAATACGTGTGAGCATGCCACTATGATACTCTTGATTACTACTATAGCTTCTTATCAATTTGGATCCCATTTGTGTTAAAGTCTTTTTCTTTGATAATATTCTATTGTGTCTTCCATTACATTGAAGGAAACTGTCTTGGGCAAACTTGATTTCAAGAAAGCTAACCCCCATTTACAAGTACTACGAACTTGTAGTTGAGATGTAGTATTATGGACGTCTAAATGTGAAGTACTATCCATTGCATTTTGAATAACACCTGCACTAGTCAAGTTAATTATCTCCACTATACAGAGAAAACTCTGAGCATAGCCCTTAAAGTTGCCAATTGCTAAAACTTCTCTGGAGCAAGATAACATCTCTACCTTTTCCCCCTCAAAATAAGTTTTCTTGATATCTTGAAAGTATGTCTTTGGAACAATTTCGTCTTAGTCCCAGAGCGTTCTGTGTGCTTGCATATCAAATATGTCACATTGTAAATAATTAATACCAAAACATCTTAACCACCGTAAATCCTAAACTTTAAACATTTAATTCCTAAACCCTAAACCCTAAATCCTAAACTCCTAAACAATAAATCCTAAACCTTAAACCCTAGACTCTAAATCCTAAACCCTAAATCTTAAATACTAAGCCCTAACCCTAAAATACAACCAAAATTTAATGAGTTGTGCAATAGGTTGGATATATTCCCCAACTGTATATCAAATAGTTGCACAAATCAAGCAACAGGTTGGGGGATATATCCAACCTGTTGCACAAATCAAGAATTTTTCTTATTTGTGCAACAATTTGATATACAATTGGGGAATATATCCAACCTGTTGCACAACTCAAGAATTTTCTTGATTTGTGCAAGGTTGGATACAAGAATTTTCTTGATTTGTGCAAGGTTGGATATACCCCCAACCTGTTGCTCGAGCAACAAGTTGGGGGGTATATCCAACCTGTTGCACAAGTCAAGAAAATACCCCCCAACCTATTGCTCGAGCAATAGGTTGGGGTCACCCTAGCCGAGGCCTGTTGTTGGATATATCCCCCAACCTGTTTCTTGAGCAACAAGTTGGAGGGTATATCCAATCTGTTGCACAAATCAAGAAAATTCTCGATTTGTGCAATAGGTTGGATATACCCCCCAACCTATTGCTAAAGCAACAGGTTGGGGGGGTATATCCAACCTTTGCACAAATCAAGAAAATTCCTTGATTTTTGCAATAGGTTGAGTGCACCATTAACCTATTCCACTTGCAACAATTTGGGGGATATATCAAACCTATTGCACAAACTAAAAAAAATCATTAAATTTTGATTGTGTTTTGCAAGGGGAGAATGGCACTGGCACCATTCCCCATATCCTTGTAAGAGGTTGTGGAGAATGGAACTAGTGCCATTATCACCTTGCAAAGCCATGATGTATTTGCAAAATGAAGGAATGGCACCATTATCCCCTTGTAATGGGAAGAATGAAATTTGAAGTTTTAAATTTGAATTTCAAATTTCAAGTTTCAAAGTTCAAATTCTAATTCCAAGTTTAAAATGCAAATTCCAAATATGAATTTAAAATTAGTTAACATTTTGAAATTAAAATTTTACATTTGAATTTGATTTTTATTTTTTTATTATTATTAGAGAGAGAGAGAGAGAATTTTGGCTAATAGCTTGCACGCGCGCACGCGCACGCGCACACACACACACACATAGCCCTTGTACTTACCTGGGGATTCAAGGGGATTTAAGTGCTTGGACAATTAGTGACCAAAGAGAATGGAAAAGTGTGCACAATGAGCTAGTTGGTGCCTCGAGCTAGTAGCACAAGTAAGAGATGGCACAAGCTGATAGAGGGCACATGCTCATGAGTAAATGTCATATGTGATTCTATTTGCAAATAGTTGAAGTACTACACTAAAAATAAATCTTAATTCAAGCTAGGGGGAAGTGGAAGAGGTGAAGAAAGAGGGAACACACTACAAGTATGAAAGCATAGTAGAGAAAAGATCCAAGGGAGGAAGAAAAGGCTCCTCATAGAAGGAGAGAGGCAAGAAGGGAGGAGGTGGGCACACTGGGGGGAGAGTGAAGGAGATGAAGGATATTGGCAAAAGATGGCTATTGAGAGAGAGAGAGAGAGAGAGAGAGAGAGAGAGAGAGAGAGAGAGCATAGTAGAAGAAAGCATAGCAAGCCCAGAAGCAGAATACAAACACATTAGAGCACAAAATCATTTACAAAAACAAGCCCCCTACTGTATTAAATTATTTGTATTCCGTAGGAAGTCTCCCTTTGATCATAAGAAATACAAGGGCTTCCAGTTGTCCATGTGACTTAAGGGGTGGCTTTTATGGACTTGGTCATGTAACAAGGGACTCCTCAATAGAGCTATTTCTATGGAGAAGAGTGGATACTCAAGAGCAACAAAAATCAAGCGATTGAGGAAAGTGAGGAAGAGGACAAGACTCAACAAGAAAGGAAATACTAACAACACAACTCAAGAGAGCTCTTCATGTGTGCTAGGCATGCGAGGAAGACTCAAAGCTAGCAAGAAAATGGTATGATAAATGTTCACTTAATGAACAAACAAAAGAATAATTTCAATCCAAGTATTGTAATGCTTGTGCCAAGAACAACCACAATCACTCGAAGTGTTGGTAAAACAATAAGTAGGTCACAGATGTCAACTAGGTCACCCTTTAGAGATAAAGCCAAAAAATAAGAGACCACCCCAATCTGACCAAGGAAGAGGTTATAGATAAAAAGTCCAAGGATATGGCATTTCATGTCACAAGTGCAAAGAATATTGGTAGAATAGTGAGGCTGTGTGCTCACATGGAAATTTACTTTAATAATTTTAAGGTCGCCAAATGGGAAATGTTGATGCATACTTGAGTTATAGGATGCAATGTGTAATACCAAAGGGTATCATGCAAGTATTTGTTTCTCAAAGTAGTAAGTTTAAGGATATTTTAAGTAGGGACTTCCTCCTTACATAGGTGGGAGTGGTAGACTAAGTTGCATTAATTTGTCCCCAAAAAAATTTTGATTCAAAAAATCAGATAAAATCACATTCTTCTCGATTTAAAACGAAGAAGACATTTTATGCTAATTTAATCATACGAATACTTTTATTCATAAGAATAAACTAGTATTCGTACGAATAGTTTTACACAAAAAATTTGACGGTCTTTCTATTGTGAATGAAGCCACATTAATAGCATTAAATGCATGATCAATTGATTGAAGGATGCTCATGACTAATTAGACGTGTGAAAGGTCTAGCATGTGATTAATTCGGCATGAATTTGGCAAAACATCTCAACTAAAAAAGAGCAATTAATGGCAACTCATTATTATTTGAATGCATGCATGAAAGTGTAATTGAAGTTTAATTCCATGCATTGTAATGGTTTACATGGAATCACCTATCAGCAAACTTTTAAGTGTTTTTGTGAGTGAATGATGCCACTGGGACATATATGGTTTGTCAATATGTCCTAGCCCCTAATGGGGATCCCTCAAGGACCATATTAACTTTGATTGATTGAAGAACACTCATGATTACTTGGACATTGCTGTACATATATAAATATTACCATCAGAGTGATCGGTGCAATCACGTGTGTCAAATCAGTGAGACCAGCAAAGCCACATGTGTGTCAAGACATGTCAAAAACTTGTCAAGGTCAAAAATATATATATATATTGTTTCATGAGTGCAACATCCAAATGCACAACATGAAATATCATCTACGACACCCACAAAAAATAAATTTCTTCAGGACATGCTCTAATAGACACCAATATTATTATTATGTGACCATTTGTTTCATTGTACAATTTTTATCGTTCTTTAATTTCTTGTACAATGATAGTTCAAATTATTTTTCTATTGTCTCCTCTAGTGGCATTAATGGAACATGTTTAGATAAAATATTAATAAGTGTTCATTTGTCAATCCCCTAAACTCTACCAAATCCAAGCTAAACTTATCCACCCATTCATATTGAGTAATACCTCATAAAACCAGAAACTCCTCAAAATTAATGCTTTTGTACGTTTTGTGAAACTATATGAAAAGAGACAGGTGAAGAGAAATAGCCTTTTCATGAGCTCTTGTTGCAACTCGTTCTATTATTCAGCCTTGTGCAAGAGATGCTCTTATAATGACCCCAAATTTACAATAGCACCTCTTACATGAGGCTAGCCTTCGTGACAAGTTGCAACAAGAGCTCATTGAAAGAACCATTTTTATCTACCCGTATCTTTTCATAGAGTATAATTTTGCAAAAAATACAAAAAACCTGACTTTGAATAGCTCCATTTCTTAGGAGACACTACTTAATAGGGATGAAAGATGAGGTTTAGGGTAGACCTTGTAAAATCATGCCAATGGACAAATGAAAGGTTAATAATAATCTATCAAAATATTTCATCATTAATGTTTCTAGAGGGGATACTAAAGAAAATTTTTAAATTTGCCACAGACCCCAAAAATTGGAAAACATTGATAATGTGCGATGAAGTTGATGGAAACATAAAAAAATCATCAGACCCCATTGGAATTATTGGCAATTGCATGAGAAAATTATCAAGTTTATGGCTTTGTGGCTAAAATCCCAACTAGGAACCTTTGTGAACCACTAAGTCTAATTGGACCAAAGTGTTGGTGTCTTGTTTGTCAAAGCACTCAAACATGATGTGGATTCTATAAATATCTTCATTGTTATACATTCACATCGGGTCGAACATGTCATGCTCCTTAAACATAAGCTTCCTCTCCATTTATTCACATACTATTGAAACATAGAAATTACAAAACATTCATTCACATACTATTCAAAGAAGAAAAAATATTCATTTAAAATCAAGTGTAAGAATGTCAATACTTAAAAGCTCATGCACATAAAATCGAAAGAATACATACATATTATTTCAATAATAAGTGTAACAACTCAAATTCATGGAGTGCAAATTGCAAAAAATTCATTCACATTCAATTGAAAGAATAAATATATTCATTCAAGAGTTATTGAAAGAATGTAACTTTATCATATGAAAGAATACAAATTACAAAACATTCATTCACATACTATTGAAAGAATAAAAAATATTCATTCAAAAGAAAGTGTAAGAATGTGAATATATTCATTCGAAAGCAAGTATAAGAATGTAAATACTTAAAAGTTCATGCACATAAAATCAAAAGAATACATATATATTATTTCAATAATGTGTAAGGACTTATACCTTAAGATTAAAAATTAATCATGTATGCAAGAATAAAACTATTTTATCAACATTAAAAATAAATAAATTATAAACTAAAATACAGAATAGTTTTAGAGATTTTAGGAACACATATACATGAGATCCAAAAGAACTTTATCAAACAAGAAAAACAAATTACAATTTACAATTTAGAAATCTTAGAAATCCAAAGAACTCTAAACTCTTAATAGAAGCACAAATTTACATTCTCATAAGAGACCTTACAATCTCAAAAGACATTATTAAGAACTCATACAAACAAAATAAACTCCATATACACTCAAATCACATAAAACAAACTCCATTTAACATAAGTGTAAGAACTCAAATTCATGGAGTGCAAATTGCAAAAAATTCATTCACATTCAATTGAAAGAATAAATATATTCATTCAAGAGTTATTGAAAGAATGTAACTTTATCATATGAAAGAATACAAATTACAAAACATTCATTCACATACTATTGAAAGAATAAAAAATATTCATTCAAAAGAAAGTGTAAGAATGTGAATATATTCATTCGAAAGCAAGTATAAGAATGTAAATACTTAAAAGTTCATGCACATAAAATCAAAAGAATACATATATATTATTTCAATAATGTGTAAGGACTTATAACTTAAGATTAAAAATTAATCATGTATGCAAGAATAAAACTATTTTATCAACATTAAAAATAAATAAATTATAAACTAAAATACAGAATAGTTTTAGAGATTTTAGGAACACATATACATGAGATCCAAAAGAACTTTATCAAACAAGAAAAACAAATTACAATTTACAATTTAGAAATCTTAGAAATCCAAAGAACTCTAAACTCTTAATAGAAGCACAAATTTACATTCTCATAAGAGATCTTACAATCTCAAAAGACATTATTAAGAACTCATACAAACAAAATAAACTCCATATACACTCAAATCACATAAAACAAACTCCATTTAACATAACACTAATCACAATTTACAAAAGAGATCTTAGAATCTCAAAAGAGAGATCCTAAGAACTCACACAAACAAAATCCATTTTGACTAAGGACTTTAAAATTGCTTTAGCAATCTCCAAGGCCTACCATCTTTTATTTTTCTTCTTTAATTTCTTCTACTCAGCTAGAGAACCAAGCACAGGATGAACACAAAAAGCTCCTCTGTGTGCATATATAGGCATCGTAGCACATATTCGTGCCAATAAATATTTGTGTGAGAAGTTATTCATACGAATACTTGTTTATTCATATGAATATGATTGGATGACATGGCAAATTCCTAAAAAAGGTGACACGACAACACTTTTTTGCTCGATCTATCCTCCCAAGTGAATCATTCGCTTGATTTTCTCATATTTTTTGAATCATGAATTCAAATTTTTCTACTTAGGTGGTAGAGCAAAGAATATCAGAGTAATAGTAAGGTTGTGTGTTCACATGGAAATGTACTTGCAATGTTGATACGGGTAGATTGCAAGTGATTGTTACTCATAGCCATGTACACCCACATTTTCATTGAAAGACTTTACAATTATTAAAGTAAATTTTCATGCTAGCACACAACCTTACAATTATACATGTATTCTTGTGTTACCACTCCAACCTCCAATAGGAAAGCATTTTTTGCTAAAGAAATATTTAATCACTACTATGAGGGAATCCAATAATAATAGTAATACCATAGTGCAAGAAATTCTTTCATGTACCATTGCATATAAAGGTTTTCTATTTAACTATATATCTTTTGATTATATATTTAAAATTAAACTTTAATGGTGCAGGAGGAGAACATATCTTTTATACAAGGAAATGCACTATGATGTGCATTGCAAACATTCAAATGATCTTTTTAAAATATTCCTTGAACTACATGAGGATTCCTACTTTTGGATCGAATAGGTACGCATGACAAAATATGAAGAGGGGAGAGGAGAAGAGTGGAGATGAGGAGAGAGGGCACAGCTAGAGAGCACACCACAAATGACTAATTGTACTTTAGATTTAGTTGAAAAAATAGAATATATACAAACCCATTTAGGGTTAGGGTTAGGGGATCTAACCCTTTCCTTTATAGCACTCTATAAGGTTAGTGCTATGCACATATGATCACATGATGATGCTATGCACACATGATCACATGATGTTGAGTGTGAACTCTCAACACCTTCCGTCAAGATCAACATCATGAAGTAGGCCTTCCCTCAAGATGATGATTCTGGGGAATTGAAGAAGGACTGAGCATTACATTCCATCACACCCCTTTAATGGGAATGTCCTTCCTCTGCATCAAACCAAAAGCTAGTCGATGTTTCTCAAATAGCTCTTTACCAAGTGGTTGGAAAAGATGTCTACAACATTCTCTTTGCTATCACAATGCTGTCGTGTGATGTCACCAACACTCTTTCTCTGATGAAGTGCTCACTGACATCAATGTGCTTTGTCCTGGAGTGATTCTTGGCTAATGCTTCAGCTGATTGATTATCACAGTATATTGTTGTTGGCTTTGACTCATCAAAGTAATCTATTGCTGACAATAGTCTTCTGAGCCATATAGTGTCACATGCACCTGTAGTGAGTGCTCTATATTCTGCTTCAGTCGAAGAAAAAGAAACAATTGGCTGTTTTTTTGACAACCATGATATAGCACCTTGACCAAGGAAAAATGCATATCCTTGTGTCGATCTCCTAGTCTCATGATCTCTAGCATAGTCACTGTCACAGTATCCATGCAACCATGGATGACTTCCTCTGTATTCTATCCCAAACTATCTTGTACCTCTAATGTATGTCAAGACTCTTTTGGCTGCATTCCAATGAGATTTGGATTTGCCAACCATAAACTGTGCTAGTGAGCTTACTGCATAACAAATATCTGGTCATGTGATTATCAGATATATCAGAGATCCGATGAGCTACCTACAGTATCTATCATTGATTGTAGGCGCCATAGAGACTTTTCTTGAGATGTCAAACCTTATTCTCCTTTCTTGGTTCAACATAACCTACTGGTTGTTGCATGTAGACTTCCTCGTCTAGATAACCATTGAGAGACCATTGAGAAATGCATTCTTGACATCGACTAGATACACATTCCATTTGCTGAGTGTTGCTAGTGATATCAAGAACCGTATGGAATCCATCTTTGCTATTGGAGCATAAGTCTCATCATAGTCTTGACCATATTGTTGTGCAAATCCTTTTGCAACTAGTCTGGCTTTGTATCTCTGAATAGTGCCATCTGGATTGTACTTCACTTTGTATACCCATTTATTTGCTATGGCCTTCTTTCCTAGTGGAAGGTCGCATAATTCCCAAATATTATTCTTATACAAAGCATCTGTTTCTTCATTCATAGCAGTTTGCCATTTTGGCTTGTCTATTGTATCTTCGAAATACACTGGCTTTTCTATAGCCATGATGGTATTCATAAGGGCATAGTTGGTGGTTTCTGTTAGATATCAATGCTCCACTCTCGTGTAACTATGCGGGAACAAGCTAACTCTACTTGTAAGCCCCCCATATGAGGAGAAGGCATTTGAGTAGCTCGGTTATCCGGTAGGTCCTGGTTTGGACACCAGATGGGCGCCATGTGTGGCCTGATGGCTGGACGGCTTCAGATAGAGTTGGCACACTACCAACTAGGCTACATGTAAGTGCAGGAAGGCATCCCATGACTAACCACACTGAGGGCAAATGGAGCATTTCCCGAGGCAACCCACTCTCGGGTTGCAGGGCCCATTTGGAGCCCCAGATGATCTTGGATGGCTCTGGGCCAAACGATAACCATAGGTCAGTTGCTCTATTTTACACCACGGTTCTAACGTGTGGTCGGTGGCCTATTTCAGGACCGACCTCCAGTCAGTCGTTTTGGGCCAACTGGGTCGGCAGTGCCCCAATTGGGTCTAATTGACTACGACTGGTGGCTATATAAGAGCAAGCCCATGAAGCCCATATTCATCACTGGCTATAGCAACCCTGATTCCTTAGCATCCAGCCTCCATCCTCTATTGTTTCTAGCATGCCATCGAAGCTTCTCACATAGGAGCACACGGCTAGGAGGCAGCGCCATCTATTGTATCAGTTTTACAGTAATCAAATTTTTGATTCTCCATACTATCTGCTTTTCTCTCTTGCATACGAGATCCTGTTATCTGTTCAGCACAGACGTTGTATTGTTTTCTTACATGGTATCAGAGCTTGGGCTCTAGCAAGAAGATTCGGTAGTGTGTTTCCATTTGCGAGCAGATTATGAGAGATGGCCCAGCCCGCAAGAATGCGAATCCCACCATTCGACGAAAGTGAAAAGTTGGACCGCACTAACTATCCACTCTGGAAGTTCAAGATGAAGACCATCCTAAGCGCATACGAGCTTTGGTATACTGCTACTAGGGTGAACATGAAGCCGGTTGCAAGACCAAATCCACCCAATGCAAGACAATAGATAGTACCAACTACGGATGAGATTCTCACGTGGACAAGAAGAAATGCAGATGCACTGTGTTCTATTGTTTGCAGTGTAAGTGATTCTATCATGGCGTTAATTCAACATGTCACCACAATGGAGGAGGCATGGACGGTCTTGAAAAATCAATACGAGACCACGAATTAGGCGCAGATTCAGAATCTGGAGACTCAACTCACGAATGAGAAACTATCTGAGTCTCAAACGGTAGAGAAGTTCATCACCAGGGTGAAGAATCTGCGCAATTAGATGACTGCGATTGGCAATCACCATCACCAGCGAGAATCTAGCACGAAGGTGCATACAGATTCTCGAGAATGTATGGGAAAGGAATTTGGGTATGCATAAAATAACAAATATGGAAGCTCTAATGGACCTACTTGCACAGAGAGGAGAATTTGTACCTTTTCTCAATGAAAGCCCTTACTAAACCCATTTTTGTTCAAATTCTCACAAAGATATATACTAACCATGCAAACCGTGTGCCGCGGCTTGTTGAAGAGGATGATGGAGATGATTTCTTGAAGGAAGTCTACCAAGGTAATGCAACACGTGGAGAGGGCATATGAGTCGACAATAGTAGGGACAACGAAGAAACTGGTATTGGTGATGAGGACAAGAGCAGAAACAATGAGGAGGGGGCATATGAGTTGACAAAAGCAAGGACAAGGAAGAAATCGGGAGTGGTGATGAGGATGAGAGCATAAACTATGAGGAGGACTAGATTCTACCCATTTGCTTGCTGATGACAGACATACGGAGATAGTGTAGACTTGTATATAGAATGTATAGGCAAAATTTGCTGATGCTTTCTTTTTTATGCTAATATGGATGCTTATTATGGTGGATTCTAGAGTTAGGAAAAAATTTTCCAACATATTTTTCAATAAAAAAAAGCATTAAAAATGAGGTAAACTATTGTAGTGGCCTCTTGATGAAAGGAACAAGAAGCCCCTAATTGATGAAGGGAAGATACAAACCCTTGATGAAAGGAAGATACATCCCCTTGATGAAAGGAAGAAGAAGCCCATTGATTAAGGGAAGAACCTATCACCAAAGAAGTAGCACCTATTTGATGAAGGGAAGTTATAGCCCCTTGATGAAAGGAAGAAGAAGAACATTGATGAAGGGTTCTTCCTAGTAGCTCACGGACCATTCTAATGGTTTTACAACACTTTCTGAGAATTTGTAGATGTTTTAGTTTTTACCATTATTAATGGAACCACTCCGCTAAAGTTCTTGTAGTTTTAAGATCCATTGTGAAGGAGTTACAACACTTTCTAAGATGGAGCTAAGATGTATATGTTTTATTTTTTATTATTTTCAATGAAACCACTTTGCCAGAGTTTGTTGTCTCTGTTTTACCCAAGTTTAGGTTCCGAGGGTATTGGTCACCTATAATCATGTTGTTGCTCATTGTAGCATAGGTGTTCACAAGTGTAGCATAGGTCTTTGGGTCATGTTCCGTTGAGAGGTGTAGGCTAAAGCGTGGAAAGCACATCTCATGCATACGTGAATGAGAAAGAGGGCTTGATTATAACGATTGATGGATGCTCTTTCCTCCACGGGAGTTCAAGGGTTTAGAAGGAGATTTTAGGGCTAGAAGTAGGGACAGGGTTGAGATAGTTAACTAGGAGTTCCAGGGTTCAGAGGGGATTGCAGGGTTTAGGAGGAGTCCAAGGTTGAGGAGTGGAGAGCTAGTCTCCTTCACGGGTTCGAGGGGTAAGGGTTGAGGAGAAGGGAGGAGGAGGAGGAGGGAGGAGGGAGGAGGAGGAGAAGGGAGGAGGAGGAGGGAGGAGGAGGAGTTGGAGGAGAAGGGAGGAGAAGGAGATGGAGGAGAAGGGAGGAGGAGGAGGAGGGAGTTCAAGGGAGGGAGGAAGGAGGGGAAGGGAGGGAGGAGAAGGGAGGGAGGAAGAGGAGATGGAGGAGAAGGGAGGAGGAGGAGGAGGGAGTTCAAGGGAGGGAGGAAGGAGGAGAAGGGAGGAGGAGGAGGAGGGAGTTCAAGGGAGGGAAGAAGGAGGAGATGGGAGGAGAAGGGAGGGAGGAAGAGGAGATGGAGGAGAAGGGAGGAGAAGGAAGAGGGAGTTCAAGGGAGGAAGGAAGGAGGGGAAGGGAGGAGGATGAGGGGGAGGAAGGAAGAGGGAGGAAGGAGGAGGAGGAGGGAGCTGAAGGTTAGAGAGTGCAAGGGTAAGGGCATGCTAGAACACGATAGTGTAAGATAGCATGGACGCAATGGAAATCAATCGCATGAATACAATAGTGAGCTTGAACATTGAATCCCAAAGAGTGGGAGCTTCATTCCATTTGAGAGATATTTATACATGTTGGTCTCTCCACTTTTGGGGGGGACCTTTTGGGTCTCTACACAAAGTGGGGGGACCTTTTGGGTCTCTACACAAAGTGGAGGGACCTCTGAAAGTGCAAGCTTTTAGTCTTTCTCTCTCTAGATCCTTATTTTGTAAATATGATTGGATCTTTTTTAGAGAGGATTTCGGCTATCCTCATCCTTTAATATTTATCATACTATCTTTCAAGATCAAGATATTACAAGTGGAGCTTTGCCGCTACTCTACACACACAATGCTCTCATAGTTGTCATCCTAGATTGCACTTCTGGCCCTTGTTGCCACAAGGTTGACAACTCCCCTGGACCAATTTGATTACCCATCCTCAGGATATGGTTGGGTCTTTAGATGATGTTGTGATGCAGTTGTATTTACCCAATGAGTATGGTAAAGATGGCCGCAGTGATAGATGGAGCGAGCTTCTTGTCGATTTTTTCCTTGTAATCCACGAACACCGTAGATTGCTTGCTTAGTTTTTAAGAAGCTAGTGTCAACCATTTCTTCAAACAAACACACATAATGCCCTTGAAGAGATATGGCCCTTTGAAAGAGGTGACTTGTTGTTTGAGCATCTGTCTGTTGATTTGGATTGAAGCTGAGGTTGAGCAAATGGTCGTCAAAGGTGAGGGACACCTCTTGGATGACTGCTAAGGCTTCACTGTATCTTGCACTTTCCTTGAGTGTTTTGTCATAACTGCTTTGCATAATTAATGCATGTCTATCCAAGGGTCTGATGAGTGTTCCATTTGATTTTAGAGTTTCTATTGATTAATGGCCAATTGTAAAAAGCATCTGCATTATCTGGATCATGATGATTGGCATCCCACTGCGGTAGCGACAGGACACCGCATCAAATGTGGGATGCATGTGAAAGGAAGATGGAGCCTTCATATATTCAAGGAGGTACTTTTCATTAAGCACCTTTGGTCTACGCCAAGCAGGCTGTGGCTCCAATTTCATGCTAATGTTTGAAGTGATTTGTGCTTGGCAAATACTCATTGAAATTCCCGAGAGGTCCCATCCTCCTCTTGACTATATGTTTGGGTATTGCCTCCAAAAACCACCAATGGGATTACCAAGCATGGGAATCTTATCTGTATCTTGTTGCAACTCCCTGGTGGGTGTGCGTATTGGATTATCCAATTCTTGAAGCTCATTGATGGAATCATTAATGGTGTCTTCCATAGAAAACTCAAGGGAGATTGGAGGGACATGTGGTCTTGGAGGAGAGGAAGACGTTATCGGGGAAAAGCTTGAGGTCGAAGCAAGTAGTGAATTCGAGAAGTTAGAAGTAGGGATGTTGGAGGAAAGTAGAGGGAGAGCAGGACAAATTGACTTAGCAACTTGATAATCATGAAGGGATGGATTGTCGTGTTGGAAAAAAGTTACGTGTAACTAGATGATAGGAGTTAGATTCTTGGATTAGGCGATAGTGTTGAGAGGCATGGGCAAAGAGGCATGGCAAGGAATATGAATTAGCATGGAATTCTGGAAAGGTATGGAGGATAGTACTGGAGTTAGATAGGGATGTTAGTAGATCAGAATAGAGAGTGGCAAGATAGGGGAGATTAGATTGAAGGTATACCATATATTCCTCTGGTAGATCCCTATCGCTTCTGGTAGGCATTGACAGCTTTAATTTTGGATTTTTCTGGGAGTTGTAACCCATGGAAGTTGCTGGTGACTGTTGCAATAAAGGTAGGAGTCCAGCTATTACCCAAAGAAGGGGGCTTCCCATCAAGCATTCATAATGTAGTATTGCATCAGCCTTTACCCATATGAGATTTGCATGTACTGAGAGATAGAACACATTTCTCTCGTCTTCATCATGTGCATGCATAGATCTTGGAGATTCTTTGTGCTTACTGTTCTGGTCCAATCAAGACCGCTTCCTTCAAGGTGATCCTCTTGCTGGAGGACTGCAACAAGCTCTTGGTATAATGTAGTGATGCCTTGTATCGAAAGATCTTGTGCTGACCCCTCCACATCATCATCGGCTTGACCTAGTAGTTGAATTTCCAACTTGGAAGTTATAGCTTTTTTATTTTGCCACTCCATGCACTTATCTTTATACTTACACAATGTGGAGGTGTATGCAAGCTTACAATGTGGAGGTGTATGCAAGCTTTAAACTATTAAATTGTTGAGCTGCTTTTGGATGCCCTGGAACTTGATCATTAAGCAGGCGGAATTGGAGTATCTCTTGTTCTTGAGTGTCCAGTTCTGCTTTGGTGTGCACAAGTATCTCCCTTGATTCCATGCCTTCCTTCTCTAGAGCTTGAATTTGATGTTTACCCTCTTTGAGGCTATTTTGCAACTCATTGTTTGTGTCTAATGTGGCATGGAGCTGATCCTCTTTAAGTAATAATCTTTCATTTAATTGCACCAATTCCTTTTTGATATTATCACAAGTGGCTTGCATATGGGAGAGGGATAACTCGACCTTTTCCTTTTGGTTCAAGGCCTCTGATAAAGTTGTAGGTGTTTATCTTGGAGAGAAACCATGGCTTGTAGGGCTTCCTCTCTACTTTCTGCTAGAGCATTGTGTGCAAGGAGTTGTTGCTGCATTTGTTTTGCCATGCTTTGCTTGAGCTTCATAATTTCAATCTCGGCACTTTGCACTTTGGATTGGAGTGATGGGAGCATCTGTCTTTCCATTTCTCTTTCCTACTCATCTGACACCATTGTAGCAAATAATTGAGACCATTTTTGTAACTGTTGGCTATGATGTTGTATGATCTGGAATGTGCTATGGCCTTGCTTGTATTGGTCATATAGTTGATTCCCATGTGCCTATGTGGAATTTTAATCTATGACTTGAACAAGAGTCTATTGTATGGTGCCACTAGAGACATTTAGGGGTTGTGACTCTAGAGTTGTGTTGTCAATATTGGTGACTGGTGATTCTTGGAGAGGTATGTTATTTGGCTCTTTTGCAAAGTCATTATGTGGAATGGTATCCTCTTGGATTTCCATGTTTGAGTCCTTCTGTTGCGGGAGCAAGACTGAACTGAGTTGTAGTATTCTTTGGCAGAGTTCCACATTGTCATTTTCTGGAGTCTGCTTGGATTGTTGCCCTTCCATGCTGTCCTTATTGAGAGTAGGTAGAGGGTCTAATTCCCATTCTGGCAATAATATTAATGCTTCAAAGTCCTCTATATCTTGTGTTGAGAGGGGTGTAGAGTCATCCTCTTGCTCTATTGCAAACCCAATTATTATGGGCACTGTAGATTTTGCCATTATGGGTAGTGGATACATAATTGGTTAGCAGCAAGGATATGTGTTGAGCCCAATCTTGTAGTTTTGCTCTACCAAGGAGTGTAAGAGTTTTTACTGACATATAGTTTTCTCACTCCTGAATGATTGAAAAAGTCAGCCAAAAACTTAGCTACCTCTTTGCATATGGGGTCCAGAATCCAAATGTTTCTTAGGATATTCTTCTTGTGCATCTGGAAATGAGAAAGACTCTTGCAAGTGGATCTACTGAGGTAGATTTGTAAGGTCTTTTCTTTATATGTTACTATTCCATACTTATCTTTCTCCAACTCTCTGCTTTTATATGAAATTATGAATTGACAAATGTATTCGGTCATAGCAGTTGTTGATGAGAAGGATTTTAGCTTCTTAAAAAGACTACCTAGTCCCTTTGACTGCAAGAAGTTGTAAGCATTAGGTGACATGGTGAATGTTGAGACTCATGGCCATACAAGCTGTATTGTTCCATCTGTTGCTAGTTCTTTGTTGGTCTGGTCCTCAAGGTGTTCTGCACCTGCATCTTGTATAGTCAATTGCTCTGGCTCAATTTCTCCTGCCTCTAGTATCCCTTGGTTCTGTGGCATTTCTTCTTGGCATGTTGCATTTATTTGCTCCTCAGTATCACTATCCAGAACCACTAGCCATGGTCGTTTTGGTGCTGACCTCTAGGTAGGTGAGTCTGCACCATGTCCTTTAGGTTGGTGATTTGAGGAGGGCTGTTGAGGTTGAGGCTTAGGCCGAGGCTTAGGCCATTTGGCCTGGTGTTGCTTTATTGATGGCATTGTAGACCTTTTTCACATCTTATTGGACTATCTTCACCCTGGCATTGCACATATGAATCAGGTTCCAATTTGACACAGTGCCAATATAGTGTCATGTGCCAAGAGTGGAGGATTACCAAAAAGCGAGCGGAGAAAAGCGAGCAGCCCCAAATAAGCGAGCAAGATTAAATAGGTTTCAAGCGAGCGAGAACCTCATCCAGCATCTTATTCCTCTCAATATCATTGGAACAATTGATGTGATCATAAGCAAATTAAACATATTCCAACAATGAAGGCATGCCTAAAACTCACAATTAACTTCTCTTTCGTCCCCATACTATCAATTTGAGTCGTTGTGGAGAGGTAGAGACACAACAATACATAAAATTTGCGATAAAAAAAGCAAACACTACTCAGATTGAACATCCACACAGCAAGATAATGATAGATCACAAGGTAGAATATATGACTGAAAATATGTAAACATGATCATGTGCTACATATACATATCATGTCTTTTATGCTTACAGAAGATCATCCATACATTCGATCCAAAAACATGGAAATAGAACTAACTATGTCAAAAGAAAAAAAACACATTTTCATCATAAGGATTAATTTTGCTTAGTGAAAATACCTATGTAATCTGGACAATACCATGCTTTAAAAAACTTAGGGAGCCAAAAAAAGATTTTAGCCCTCCATACTTCTATTATGACCAATGTTTGAATGATAGTTCTATCGGAACTAGAAATGAATGCATCTAACCACTATGTTGAGTGCTCATCCAGTATCATGTAGACTATTATGTTAAACTCAATACGTGACCACAAACTCAAGCATAAGAGGAGCATGATTCAAGTGAAATAATTGGCAAAGACACTCTGTAACTAGTATCCTACTGCATCTAATGGAAAATATGCACCAGGCATTAACAAGCTTCTATTTCCACCCGTATAAGCAAACTCGTATCCTGTAGTATGAAAAACTTTAAGGAAAACATTGCACTTAATGCATCAAATAAGCCAGTGACTACTCATCATGCACAATCGAACAATCATCAAGGAAATTCTAGTCAAGGAAGTTGAAGCAAAAAACTAAATATCTATTCGAATCTATGCCGTAGTGTATCCGCCAACCATGAGTAGCAAAAGAACCTATGAAAAAAGCAAAATAGGGATTATGCCACTCTACCATGATCACTTCCATGCTATAAATAAGGGAATACATAGTTGTTTTAGGGTACTTTTAGGGTTCATTCCCAACCACTAAAAAGAGAGCCAATGCTATCTATTTGTACTCATAAAATCTTTATGAACATTATCATGTTCAATATAAGGATAGCTCAATGGGTAGTCTTAAACAAATATAAATACTATTCGAATTTTAACCTTATGCAAAAGCTTTTTTTTTAACACAAAGTAAAACTTGATTATACATATAGATGGGAATCAGGTCACCATTGTAAGTATGTATTTAGTAATTAAGTTGAAAATATTCCCTTAGAAAAATAGCTCAATCAACATAGTACCCATATTATATATCCAAAATTTACAAGATCTCATTCATACCATTAGATTGTTTTCATCACTTGTCATGAGTACTAACCTCAATTGGCATTATGTATTTGGGTCAAAATAGTTTTTAGTATAGGATATAATGGAGCAATACATTATGTAATATCTAGTGATCATAGTTTCTAATATAGGATAAAATGGAGCATAGAGTAATGTTGTCATTCAAAAATGATAATATACCTTCCTTGACCATAAACAAGTATCATGCATTCATAAAAAAAGTTAGTCATAAACTGCAATATAATGTGCCCATAATGCATGTACATTAAATCTTCACATGTTAGAATGTGAGAAAGGGAATAATTTAACTATGAAATCAGGGATCAATGTAGGAAATGGTCTTCTATGCACACATATATGCTAAGGGTCCATCTAATACAATATTGGAAATTGATGTGAGTATAAGTGTATGCATCCATCGATGATGTATATGAGTGTATGCATCCATTTGTGATGTATATTGTTGTACTAATCCATGGTGCTTTACGGCTTGAGTTGTTTGTAGCGCAATTAATCACAACAATGTTGTATTTTTTAAAATAAAAATGCCATAAAAATTTCATGTTGCAAAACACACACAAAAAAATGGCATTTGTAGCATTAATCCAAGCATTTCCTACAAGCAATCTCCATCCCTCCCTTTCCTGCTTACTCTTTCGGCCACCTCCACCCTCTTGTTGCCCTTCAAGACTGCCTCTTGCCTCCTCGTCTCCTTGCTTCCTCACCTCCTCACCTCCTTGCTTCTTTGCCTTCTCACCTCCTTGCATCATGCTTGTTGCTGGCAATTCCAAGGCTATCTCTCCTCTCATTGGCCAGCTCCTCTACTCCTCATGTCATCCTTCTCCTCATTTTGGTGTCTCCAATGAATAGCTTGGGGGTCTTGTTTTTGGAGGGGGGAAGCATAAGAATGTCAACACCTTAATGTGCTGTCATTTTTCATGCTTTTGCCACCCAAAAACAAGACCTGCAAAGCCCTTGCTTAAGCTTGAATGAGCCTCTTGATTTTGGGCGTGTTAAGCCATTTTTGACCATGATACCCCCAATATCAAGAGGCTCATTCAAGCTTAAGCAAGCGCTTTGCAAGCATTGCAAGTCCAGTAAATGAAATCAATCAGATTAGAATTGGCAAACTCAATTTGGGAATGGTCAGAAATACTTTGTCTTTGAATAATTCCTTGGATCATGGGATGGGGTCCCATGAACTTGCTGCCTATGATGACAAATGGTTCTGCCCTTGACTTAAGGTGACGTGTGTAGTAGTAAAAGGATAGCCCTCATGGAATCTCTAAGGGGTCTTGATTTTGGCCATGATTTGCACATTCTAGCACTTGAGCCATACATCAATTTCCAACACTTGAGGCATATAGTGGCTTTGCCCACACAATGTTTCCAGCTACAATCCAAGCATCAAGCAATCTCATATTCTGTATCTAGAGACATCATGAGGGGTAGAGCCTCTTTTTGGTAGTCTCACTAGCAATATGTATTGAAAAAAAAATGTATTTAATTATTATATTCCTCCTTACTATATAAATGCTCTTAATGCATCCAAATTGTAGAACTACTTCAATACTACTTCTTAGTTATATTGTATAATAACCTCCATATGTATGCTCGTGAGACAACAAAAAAGAGACCTGGAAACCAAAAAATGATAGCGCATTGATGCGCTACCATTTTTGGGCTACTAGGCCTCTTTTTTAATGTCTTTTGAACATAAGAACAAGCACTTGTGTTCCTTACCTTTCTTTCCAATGGGGGTCTTGATTTTGGGGGTGTATGCCAAAAATTGATAAACAACATTATTTGATGCATATAGTTTTATTAAATCGATAAAATAGGCATGAAAACATCTAAATTGGCTCTTGCCATTTGATTTGATGTATGACATGACCCCATTTGGATTTGTAATTCCAAAGATACGGGGTCTTACTTTTAGGGCTTGAATGCCTAAAATAGGCAGTGCGTCAATGCATTGCCTATTTCATACATTTAGGCCTCAAAAGTAGGACCCCATGTAGGACCAAATGAGGTCCTACTTTTGAGGCCTAAATGCATGAAATAGGCAGCACATTGACAAGCTACCTATTTCAGGAATTCAGGTCCTAAAAGTAGGACCCCATATCTTTGGACTTACAAATCCCAATGGGATCATGTCCTATATCAAATCAAATGGCAAGAGCCAATTTAGATGTTTTTCATGCCTATTCTCTCCATCAATCAAAACTGTATGCATAAATATATACATCAAGATATGCATCAATATATGCATCAATATATACACATGTATGTATGTATGTATATATATATATATAGATACATACATACATACATACATACATCTGTGTGTGTACACACACACACACACACACACACACATATATATATATACACATATAGATATATATGTATGTATATACATACATATATACACACTTACATACATACAGCAAAATGGGGGTCTTGATTTTGGGGGGGGTATGCCAAAAATTGATAAACAACATTATTTGATGAATATACTTTTAGTTGATGGAGAAAATGGACATGAAAACCATCTAAATTGGATCTTGCTATTCAATTTGATATATGACATGACCCCATTCGGATATGCAAGTCCAAAGATACGGGGTCCTACTTTTAGGGCCTGAATGCCTAAAATAGGCAGCGTGTTCACGCGCTACCTATTTCATGCATTTAGGCCTCAAAAGTAGGACCCCATTGGCAACACAATGGGGTCCTACATTTGAGGCCTAAATGCATGAAATAGGCAGCGCGTTAACGCACTGCCTATTTTAGGCATTCAGACCCTAAAAGTAGCACCCCATATCTTTGGACTTACAAATCCAAATGGGGTCATGTGATATATCAAATCAAACTGCAAGAGCCAATTTAGATGATTTTCATGTCCATTTTCTCCATATATCAAAATTGTATGCATTAATATATACATCAATATATACAAATATGCATCAACATATACATACATACATATATATATATATATATGTATGTATGTATGTATGTATGTATGTATGTATGTATGTACATGCATATACATACATACATACATACATACATACAAACATCAAAAGTAAGACCCCATTGGTTTCCCATGTCATGCATTTTGTTGTCTCATGAGCATAAGAACAAGCACTTGTGTTCTTTACCTTTCTTTGCAATGGGGGTCTTGATTTTGGGGGGGTATGCCAAAAATTGATCAACAACATTATTTGATGAATATAGTTTTAGTTGATGGAGAAAATGGACATGAAAACCATCTAAATTGGATCTTGCCGTTCGATTTGATATATGACATGACCCCATTTGGATATGCAAGTCCAAAGATACGGGATACTACTTTTAGGGCCTGAATGCCTAAAATAGGCAGCGTGTTAACGCGCTATCTATTTCATGCATTTAGGCCTCAAAACTAGGACCCCATTGTGTTGCCAATGGGGTCCTACTTTTGAGGCCTAAATGCATGAAATAGGTAGCGCGTTAACGCGCTGCCTATTTTAGGCATTCAGACCCTAAAAGTAGGACCCCATATCTTTGGACTTACAAACCAAATGGGATCATGTCATATATCAATATATACATCAATACATACATACATACATACATACATACACACACACACACACACACACACACACACACACACACACATATAGATATATATGTATGTATATACATACATATATGCATACTTACATACATACATCAAAATTAGGACCCCATTGGTTGCCTATTTCATGCATTTTGTTGTCTCATGAGCATAAGAACAAGCACTTGTGTTCCTTGCCTTTCTTTTCAATGGGGGTCTTGATTTCAGGAGGGGTATTCCAAAAATTGATCAACAACATTATTTGATTAATATAGTTTTAGTTGATGGAGAAAATGGACATTAAAACCATCTAAATTGGATCTTGCCATTCGATTTGATATATGACATGACCCCATTCGGATATGCAAGTCCAAAGATACGGGGTGCTACTTTTAGGGTCTGAATGCCTAAAATAGGTAGCGCGTTAATGCGCTGCCTATTTCATGCATTTAGGCCTCAAAAGTAGGACCCCATTGTGTTGCCAATGGGGTCCTACTTTTGAGGCCTAAATGCATGAAATAGGCAGCGCGTTAACGCGCTGCCTATTTCAGGCATTCACGCCCTAAAAGTAGGACCCCATATCTTTGGACTTACAAATCCAAATGGGGTCATGTCATATATCAAATCAAACGGCAAGAGCCAATTTAGATGATTTTCATGTCCATTTTCTCCATATATCAAAATTGTATGCATCAATATATACATCCATTTATACATATATGCATCAACATATACATAAATATGCAACTAGGAAAGTGTGGGCTTATGCTATAGCTCGGAAGAGTGATGTGTTCCAGGCATTTCAAAAATGGCTGGCCTTGGTTGAGAATCAGTCAGGTAGAACGCTCAAATGCCTACGAACTGACAATGGTGGAGAGTATCTCTCTCATGACTTTCAGTATTTCTGTGATACACGTGGGATTAAGAGGGAGCTCACATCCCCTCGTACTCTAGAGCAAAATCCAGTTGCAGAAAAGATGAATCGTACCATTCAAGAAAGGTTGCAATGCATGCTTTCCAATGCAAGTCTTTCTGGTGGTTTTTGGGCTGAGGCAATGAAGACTGCAGTACATGTGATCAATAGATCACCTAGTAAGAGTTTGGATGGCGGTATTCCTGAAGAGGCATGGAGTGGCAAGAAGCCCTCTTACTCTCATTTGCGTATATTTGGGTGTGAGGCATATGCACATGTGCCAAAAGAGCTTCGAAAGAAGCTAGATCCTAAGCTTAGGAAATGCATCTTTCTGGGTTATGGTGAAAGTGGAGAGATGGGCTATCGTCTCTGGGATCCAGACGCAAAGAAGATCATACGCAGCCATGATGTGGTCTTCAATGAGAAGAAGATGCATAAGGCACCCATGAGGGATGTGGAAATGAGGAGAATCACTTTCCAGGATGTGAATCCACCTGCATATGTTGATAGACAGCAAGCTGTCCATGCACCAAATGAGAAATGGTACCACCAAGTACTCCCATAGGTATACAATCAAGGGTAGATGATGGATCATCTATTGGTGGAAATGATGAGCCAAATGTGGCTGATATGCAGGTGGGACAGCAAGCTGAAATGCCCTTGAGAAGATCATCTAGAGTGTCTAGGCCACCTGATAGGTTTGTTCCAGGGGTAGACTATGTGATGCTTACTGATTGCGGGGAGCCTTCTTGCTACAGAGAGGCTATGATGTGTGAGGATCAAAGCAAGTGGGAGTATGCTATGCAATATGCAATCAAAGATGAGTTCACTTATGAAGAATAAGACTTGGGACTTGGTTTCTTTGCCACATGGAAAGAAAGCATTGCCATGTAAATGGGTCTACAAAATGAAGGTCACAGGTGATGATATGCCTAGGTACAAGGCCCGTTTGGTTGCTAAAGGGTTCAAGCAAGAGAAGGGTGTGGACTTTGATGAGATATTCTCTCCAGTTGTGAAGATGACCACACTTAGATGCATGCTTGGACTAGTGGCAGCAGAGGATATGGAGCTTATGCAGATGGATGTCAAGACAGCTTTCTTGCATGGGGATTTGCATGAGGAAATTTACATGGTGCAGCCGGAAGGCTTTGAACAAAAAGGCAAAGAAAATTTAGTTTGCAAGCTGAAGAAGAGTCTCTATGGTCTTAAGCAAGCACCTAGAGAATGGTATCAGAAGTTTGATGCTTTCATTCGATCCCAGGGTTTTAGAAGGAGTGAAATTGATCACTGCCTCTACACTAAATGGGCTAAGGATAGTAGCCTGATAATCCTGGCACTATATGTGGATGATATGCTATTGGCTAGCAAGAATACTTATGAGCTAGATGCATCAAAGGCCAAGTTGCATGAGGCCTTTGATATGAAGGATTTGGGATTTGCAAGTCATATTCTTGGTATGCGCATCACGCGTGATCGGAGTAGGAAACTCCTTTGGCTTTCACAAAAAGAGTATGTTACAAAAGTATTGCAGCGTTTCAATATGGAGGGGGGGAAGGCAGTGAGTACTCCATTGCCTCCATATGTGAAACTGAGTCATACAGATAGTCCCAAATTAGATGACGAGAGGGCCATGATGGCCAAGGTTCCTTATGCATCAGCAGTTGGGAGTCTTATGTATGCTATGATAGCTACTAGACCAGACATTGCATTTGCAGTGGGAGTTGTTAGCCGGTATATGGCTAATCCAGGAAAGAGGCATTGGGAGGCAGTTAAGTGCATCATGAGGTACATGAAGGGTACCAAGGAGATGTGCATTTGCTTTAACATATGAGGAGGGGCACACTACACACATATGAAGTATACTTTAACATGAGAGTGGATCATTTGAGATGAGGAGGGACACAATACACACATACAAAGTGCACTTAGATGAGGAGTGTACTTTGGGGACTAAAAAGATCAAGGAGAGATCAGGAGGGGCACACTACACACATATGAAGTGTACTTTAACATGAGAGTGGATCATTTGAGATGAGGAGGGACACAATACACACATACAAAGTGCACTTTAAATCATTTGAAATCTCCTACTGGTCCATGACAATTTAATTTGAGAATAGTCCCCTCCATTACGGGGGTTTCCATTTTTCGAGCAAAAACCCCCGAGCGACAAGCAGACAAAAGGTGGGAGGGGTCAAAATATATAGGCTCAAGTCATTTTTGGGGAGCAAAAAATTCCAAATTATTTCAAGGAATATGTAAGTAAATATGAAACATTGATAAATAGATATAGATATAAATATACCTTTATATAATATACATATATAATGTCCAAGTGGTGACCTATTTCATGACTTTCAAAAATCCTTTCTTTTGCTTTCACCATTGCTTGGATCATAAAATTTTGAGCAAATATCCTCTTTACAGTTCCTGAGGATGACCTAGGAAAAATAAATAGTACCTTCTTAATAGACCTCCTAAGTGTATTTGGCCAGAGGAATATGGTTTGAAGAGCTTGTCCTAACCCTATTCCGCCGGCGAAATACCCTTGGAGAGCCTACGCAGAAGGGGTCATAACTTTTTCTCCTTAGCTCAGATTGAGGAGCTATAAAAAGGAAAAATGTTCAAAATTTCATGATCTATGAAATGGTAGGCTTGAAACTATACCTTTTATAGTTATAAAAGAGAAAAATTAAACATTTCAAGATGTATATGAGAGTTACAACTTCTCCATATTCATATTATGTTGGGAAGGAGTTCAATAGAGACCACGTTTCCTTAAAAGTACTTAGGTTTAGAGAATTGGGAATATTTTTAAAATCCTTGCCTTGCCTTTCCATATTTGATAATGCATTAGATATTAATTTATGATTGATTATAATGGCTTCAAGTATGAGGTTTCCAATATCTTTTTCCTACTCATCCAAGGACTATAGTATATATTATTACATGAGAGCTTCAAATATGGGATTGCTAAAGATTAGGGAAACTCTTTTAAATTGATTGAATTACCAAAATCCTCAAAAGAGAGTATGGTAGGGAGGTATTTATAGGAGTTTCTAAAGTGTTCACTATTTGTTCATATATAGATGATGTTCTCTAAAATGATGGTTATAATGAAAAATAAGTAAGTATATGGTTCCATAAATGAGAAATTAAGAAAGAATTGTATATTCCTTTGAGAAATATACAAGCATGGTTGGCATCAAAAATTATCGCTCAAACTTTTCTGCTTGTAGGTTCTTGCTCAGAAACTGTGCACATCCCTCCATTACTAAATGGCCGCATGGAGAATGGAGCATTACCCCCAAAGTTAGCAATCTCCCATTGGTGCACCTCCAAAATTTCCCCTCATGCATATTGATTCGTCAAATGTGTGTCCAAATTACTACATGCCCGAGAATGAACCCAAATTTTCAGCATGTGTCTTCCATGTGTTAGACCTCCCATACACAGGCTTGACTTATGTAATTACAATATATCAAACCATTTCCTTTAAATGGGAAACTTGCAAGGCCATTTTGTGGGCCATTTTTTACAAACACTCTTATAACCATAACTACTAATTTGAAAAACACACACAATATAGTAAAGTCTTAGAATAGGCTTGAAATATTCTACATGTTTCCAAATTCAAGGGAAAAGTTTTCACTTCAAAGAAAGCATTGTATTGTGGTTTGTAAACCTTCATGAAGTTGAATTCTTTACAAATTTATTGATTCATCCATTACCTCACCCCTTATTTGGATCAAATAATTGATACCAAAAGTAGAAGATGATAATCCCATGACAATGCACAATAATGGGGTGCTCAACTAGGTGGAAATAGAAGAAACAATACATTTTCTTATAGTAAAACACAACCTTGCTCCTTGAAAAATTATTTGCCGGCAAATGAAACACAACCCTCCTACACTACATCTCCAAAATTCCTTGATATCAATACAATAAGAGAATAAGGACAACTTAGGAGAACTAGCTTGTGGTCAAAATCAAAGAGTGAAAGAGTGAGAGGGTACAGGTGTGGGTGTGGTGGTGTTCATGTGGCCATGTTATGCTTAATTTGCTTGTAGGGAGGCATTACTATGGAAAATTTCTTACACCTTTTTCCATAGCCTTTTTTCTTGTTTTCTCTAAACGTTAGCCCCTTTACTTAGCCACGATTAGCTCTTTGATTACCATAATTAACAATAAGAATCACCTTTAATGAAGGAGACCTATTGTTAGTTTTGGGCTTAGTTCATGAACATCCAGTGAACTGACTGATCAAATGAGTATTTGTGTGTCATTTCTACATCTAGGGTAAAAATTAGTAGTCCTCTACATCTACCCCTCTACCCTTGCCTAAACCCCCCCCCCCCCCCCCCCCCCGCAAAAAAATAAAAGGGCCCCCACCCCTAATGTATCAGCTTATGCGTTCATCTTCAAAAAAACCCCTAGTGTACACTCACATGATATCGTAAGGTTCCCCTTGTGAATCCCCCAGGAGGATGAAAGAGTGGAAGGAAAAGACAGAAGTAAAGAGAAGAAAAGAGAGAAGGAAAAGAGAGAAATCATATGATTATGCATGAGCATATGAGCATATGCTCACACATAGGCATACACAAATGCATATGCATATCAAAAGAGAGAAAAGAGGATGAAAGAGAGGAAGAGAGGATGAAAGAGTGGAAGGAAAAGAGAGGAGAAAAGAGAAGGAAAAGAGAGAAGAAAAAGAGGAAAAAAGAGAGAAGTAAAGAGAGGAAAACTCATGCATAAGCATATGCACAAGGCATATGCTTATGAAAAGAGAAAAGAGGATGAAAGAGACAAGTAAAGAGAGAAGGAAAAGAGAGGAGAAAAGAGGGGATAAGAAAAGAAATAAGAGAGAAGGAAAAGAGAGGAAAATAGAGGGGAGGAAGAGGGAGGGAAAGAGGGCAGAAAGAGGGAGGAAAATAGAGAGGAGAAGAGAGGGGAAGAAGAGGAAATAAGAGAAGAGAGGGGAAGAGAGGGAAAGAGAGAAAAAGAGAAGAGAAGAGAATGTAAAAGGAAAAGAGAAAAAAGAGAATAGAGGAAATAAGAGTGGGGAGAAGAGAGGAGAAGAGAGGATAAGAGTTCCTACGCCCATCACTGCAACTAGCGTCGTAGCTACAAGCCAATGTAATCATGAAAAGAAAAATAGGAAAAGAGAGGAAGCACTTTCTTACCTGAAAATGATGTGTCCTGGCACTGGATAATCCCTCTCGAAAGAGGAGGTGTTTCGTGTACTGGCCCTATAAAAGAGAGGAAACATACCATTTTTTAGAGAACAAATTAGTGAAAGGAGGAGTTTGGAGGAGCAACTTTCCAATGGGATTGGATTGAGGGGACAAAGAGGAGCCTACAAACAAGGAGAAAGCACGAAAACAATAGGTATAGATTTCATACTCTTCTCTTTCATGATTGTTTTTTGTGTATTGTTTCTTCCTTTAAAGAAAGGAAAGGAGAGAAAAGGAGGAGAGAAACTTTAGAAAAAGGAAGTGAAAGTGAAAGTAGAGGAAGGGAAAGTAGAGAAATACCAAAAAAGGAAGAGGTGAGCCTTCTTTCTTTCACCAAATCTCGTTTTTGGTCCTTCAACTCTAAAAATCAAGCATGAAAATGAGCACATGGCCTTAGCAATGCAAGGAGAAATGTGCTTCAACACTCACAAAACAAAATCTCACCAAAAAAAAAACCTACATTGTTTAAATAGATACACCTTCTTGGAAAACATCTTTCATACAAGCAGAGAGGGAGAAGGGTGGAGAGGGAGCACAAGTGTTGGTAGAGGGGCTAGGTAGGGGTGACGAATGTGGGGAATAGGTTAGAGGAAAGTGAGGTCGTTGAATATAATGAAGGAGGAGAGTTTTTTGCTTTTCCCGCAACAAAATTGTGAAGGGCGACGGTGCGCAGGTTTCGGGTTGTAGCTTCCAGAGTCAATATATATCGACATTGCTTCATCGGTATATACCGACTCTGTATATCCTATAAGCATCGGTATATATCGATAGAATAGGGCATACCATCCGTATATACTGACAGTACATGGCATAAAAGCTCATAGGTGGCTATTTTTTGGATCTTGATGGATCTCCTTGCATTTTGTGTTGTGATTTTGGAGGTGTGCAAATGGAAAGGATGTGGAAGCTCGTCAGATGATGCGCCAATGCTCAGGAGCACGGATTGGCTTATAGAGAGGTTGTATTATCATTGCACTCATTGCAAGCGAGAAGTACAACATCAATGTCGTATTGTCACGCGCCACTTGTGGATGTATGGGGAGGAGCCCACACCAGTACCGACCATTGGTGGTGCACGTGGTGATGGATCATCGGTATTTCAATGCTATTTGAGTTCATTGATTAATATTGCATGTGTACTTTACACAAAACCTTGAGACATGATCTTATATTTACACGAAACCTTGAGACAGGATGAGGAGGGTGGTGAGAGGGCATGTATACCTTCACACTTTGAGCAAGAGGATAGTCTCCCGAATGTGCCAGATGATGACGAGGGTATGGTGGACATGATGGATTCTATTTTTAGGGACACTACATCACATGTACACGTGATCTCTAAGCCAATATGTGAGTTGCAATCAACATGGTTGTACGAAGGTGCTGGGATGTCAAAACTATGGGCTTGTCTCTCAATCTTGAATTTGCAAGCAAAGTATGGGTGGTCCGATACAAGTGTCTCGGCCTTAATGAGGTTAGCTCCTACATTAATTTATCTCATAATTTGGATCTTGATTGTTTTGAGAATCATCAAAGTTTCTCATTATTCAAAGCCTATGTATGTTTGAATTGCGATAGGTTGCTCCATAAGATGTTGCTTGCACAAATACCATGCCCACATCAAGAGATGAAGTGAAGAAGATGCTGACAATGGTGGGTATGGATTATGATACCATCCATGCTTGTCGTAATGATTATATTCTCTTTTGTCTTGTGAGCATGGAGATTTGGCTAGTTGTCTAGAGTGTGGGGAACAATGATATAAAGATGACTTGCAGTGTGAGCAGATCCCAGTAAAGGTCTTGAGACACTTTTCCATCATTGCTAGAATACAGTACATGTTCCGATGCAAATCCATAACAAAGTTGATGACTTGGCATGCTACACATTGGTCCACTAATGACACATTGAGGATTCCCGTAGATGGTGTGCTTGGAAGCACATAGACAATCAGTGGCCGGACTTTGCGAGGGAGCCACACAACTTACATCTTGGGCTCACCATGGAGGGCGTGAACCCTTTCGGGTTACGCTCGACATCTTGGTCGACATGGCCTATAGTCTTGGTGAATTACAATATCCCACCATTGCTAACAATAAAGAAGGGACACCTTATGCTTGCACTGCTTGTGCCAAGGAAGTACAAGGCAAAAAATATGGACATGTACATGGCACCTTTGATAGAGGAGTTATAGATATTATGGAGAGGAGTGCGGGTCTTTGATATTTCTAGAGCTCCTAGACATACCAATGACATTTTGTTCAAGGGAATCTTGATGTGGACCATGCATGACTACCCAAGATATGGAGAGTGCGCAGGTACGTGGTTGTGTCTTTACATGTATAATGATACTTTTATGACTCTCTTTCTAGCGTATGTATTATACTAACACATTCATGCACGCATGCAGGACTTGCAATAAGTGGGTACCATGCTTGTCCTGTTTGTGGGAAGGTTTGAGTGCACTTGCATGACACTCCAAACATATGAGAAAAATGGTTTATGAAGGTCATGCTCGATACCTTCCATTGGACCATCTCACGCATGGAGACTAGATTGATCCACCACCACCATATTTAAAGGCAAGTGACTGGATTCAGGCTTGGAGGGCAAATGTAGAGGATCCCCCTCTTGGTATGAAGAGGCTATCCATCTTTCACGAGCTTCCTTATTGGGGTTAGTTACAAATCAATCATCTCTTGGATCACATGCATATCTTTAAGAATGTGGGGGCTACTATTTAAGCACACTTGGTTGGTGACAAAGACTTGAGAGGAGTGTGACAAGACTTGCATGCTATGAATAGGATGCCCCCAAGTACATGTTTGTAAAGTTGTCCTCCCAAAAGCAACATCGATCCTCTCCAAGAGAGAGGAGGCAAAGGTCAAGGCAGACATTTTCTCTTTTTAAACACCGACAAGGTACATGCATTGCTTGAAAGGAGCATTTTCAAAGGACAATAAGCTTAGTGGACTCAAGTCCCATGATTGGCACAAGGTCTTACAGGTATTCAAAGCTGCAGGATTAGTGTACCGATAATTGTGATGTGTTAGTGTAATTATGATTATGTTATATTATTGATATGACTTATTTGTTGCTTGGATAGTTCATCCTCCCAATTACAGTGAAAGGGTGTTTACAAGAAGATGTTAGAAATGCTATATTCAAGATCAGTGGTATTGTGAGATATGCTTACTATCAACTCACATTGATTGCATTTTCTTCAATTTAAGTTGAATAATCTATAGAATCTTACATGGCACATGCAATAGGTGGATATATCAAAAAGAGATCTCCATATTAAGCATCAAGAAGGCTAGGGTGGACTCCATCGAAGCCGTATGCTTGATTGAGAAGCACTCCCTCGAGCATTAAGACAACTCAAGTGCACTTACTTGTGCACATAGTTGATGAGGTGGCCATTGCAGGTACCGTTCATAGTCGGTGCGGTGGATGTTTTTTCTCGAGCGGTTTATGAAAAGTTTGAAGGGATTTGTAAGGCAGAGAGCAAGACCGGAAGAAGTATGGCAGAGGGATGCCTTGTGCAAGAGTCATTAGTATATATCACGGAGTTTCTTGCATCCATAAATCCCGATATGCCGCAAGCTTGACATAACAAGGATGATGATCGCATTGTTGATGAGGTTCCCCAAGGAAAAGGGATTGAAAGAAAGATGAGCAAAGAGCAAATGGAGAAATTGAATAAGTTTTGTATCCTCAATAGCAAGGAGATGCACAAGTGGATTGAGAGAGATGAAGCGGCCAAAGCAGAAAGAATAAATGCAAGGATGAGATTCAGAGTCATGCACAGGTGATCACAACCATATCCAAGGGATCTCTCTCTTCTCCCCACTTACATGTCACTTGATTGGCTACAATTGGCTCTACGTAAAGCCGAACAAGATGGAGAGACAATAAACGAGCGCAAGCGAGAGTTATCATCTGGATGTATGATGCATGTAAGTTTTGACCTCTTGACGTAATTAAGTTATTTGTGGCAATATACGCTATGAAATAGATGCATCCTCATTGTTTTAATGATGCTCTTTTACAATACAAAAAGTATAGTGCATTATGGTCATATGGACGACATTTTCATGTGGAACACATTGATTCAAAGAGAGTCACATATGATTGTGGAGTCATGGCTAACTTCACAAAAGATAGCCGAGCAAGTGCTTCGACCAATCTTCTCTCCTCGCAATGGATTATTGTGGGACCATATGCGAAATCTATGAAATTGATTTCAGACGATTTAGTATTTTCATTCTTGATGTAAAATGGTTTAGAACTATTTACAATGGTCTCCATGCTATAGTGATGAAAGACAATAGTGGTTTCTTTGCGATAGACTCCACTAAACTCTGGACCCTGGACCGATGAAAGTGATACTTTTGTTCTTCCTAAGCATTGTGAGCACGTGCATACTAATGATCTAATTAACCGAATGCTTTTGTCTTTTAAGATCAATTGGTACATGTACTTTAGCATAAATTCATATAATTGATGGTATTTGACACCCATCTTCAATATAGGTGGGATTTCATCCGACGGATCGTTCTGATCCAAGATGGTGGTACGTGATCCAAGTTGCACCACAAAGTAAACAAGTTTTTGAAGATAGAGATGTGGATATGGAGATGCCACTACCAATGCCAGATCCAATTGATCCAGATGGATCTACCGAAGAAGATTAAGATCACAATATGAGCCAAGAGAAAGATGCACATAATGACATCGTATGGGAAGAATCACTCAACTTTATTGAAGAAGATCAAGTCTTAGGTGAATGTACGATGCTAGAGTACAATGATGATATAGGAGATCAACTCAGTATAGAGTTGGAGATAGACTTGTTTGGCGTGCAAGACTTGATGAAGCCGTTGATGTAAATGCTCTTGATTGTTTTTTTTCATCTCAAACTTGGACATGAATACATGAGCTTCAAACTTGATGTACATGCTCAAGTTGTATTTTTATTCTTTCAAAGGATCAAAAATGTATGAAAAGAATTTTTTCTTGTCATTGGGAAACACTCTCTTTAAAGGTCAGTATGGGGAAAAACACTCTTTGTAAAATGTCAGTATAGGAAAGTGTCTCAGAGTCATTATATACCAATATTTTACACTTTTGTAAAAGGTAGGTATATACATACCATTTACAAGTCTGGTAAATGTCAGTATATACCAACCTTTTTAAACCCACCGTACATACCAATGATTAGTGCACCGCACGTGCTAAACATCAGCACTTAATTGTCGGTACAAGGCCCATGCGTAGTAGTGTTATTTTATTGCCACCCATAAATTTCTATGTCCACGTGTCTCTTCATTTGCTACCTTTTCCATGCTTTGGCTACTCCGTGCAATGCTTTGCAGCCACGTATCGCATGCCAGGCTATTTTAGCCCTGGAATTTCTCCCCCGTTGACTATCACGTGGAAATTGCTCTGTGAACTTCTTTACTCGCTAGTCTTATGCCTGCGCATCATTGCAAGACTCTCCAAATGCGCTCTGGTTGATTGCACTATTCTGATTCTCTACCCTCTTTGGTAGTTGTTCGTCCACTGCTTGCTTCTGTGCCATCCCATGACCCTCTCATGACCATCACATTATATTATAGTCAGTCTTGAGTGTCGAGTTGCATTGTTTTGATTGGCTACTACTGTAGCTTTTTGTCGCTTCTATCATGTTCCAAAGTCCCCATTGCAATTTTGCTTCCGCAGCCCCCTATTTCATATCAACTTTTGCTACATGCTTTCTTGCTATGTGTTAGATCTTTTATGCCTTGTCATGGCCTAGGCATGTCAGTCACACTTTTCATAGTCTCATAACCTTCCAACATTTTGAGCTACTTGTTGCATCTCCTTCTTGGAGCATCATCATCTGTTGCACATGTATGGGCCTACTTGCACAGTGCATGACTCTGTGTAGGTCAGCATGGCATTTCTTTGCCTTTGATTCAATTTTTGTTGTGAGTATGAGTACTCTCCCTTTGAAATGTGTCTTCACTCCATCAACTTGGAGCGATCAACTTGGAAGTGCCTTCATTTCTTTGGTAGACCCCATACCCTACTACCACGTGGTAAATTCTTTATGCATTAAGATCATAGGTACTTAGAGGTAGGCTCTGATACCATGCCAAGATATTGACAAGCGGCACTTTTGGACTCGAGGGGGGGGGGGGGACACAGGGGGTTCTCTATTAAATAACCCTATATACCATATGCATTTTAAGGCCTATATTGCAAATCCTCGTATTTTAAAATTATCATGGATAAAACACACCCTTTTTCTATTCAATTTGTGAATACCCCCATTATATGATACTCTTTTGTTTGCAAAAAATGTGCAAATTTAAAGGGGATTTTAAAAAACTCATTCTATTAAACCCACGTGCTACTCATGAGTGACCCCCTCCCCCCTCAAGCTTCTGAGGGTGCCCCAACCCTCAACTACCTAGCCACTCCATGGACCTCCACCCATCACAATGGATCTTCGGTAGTGAAGTCCCTATCACACAATGCTTTATATGTCTTGCTAGTTGGGCACCCATTTTCCCTATGCGATTATTCCCTTTGCATATTTGGCACTTGTCATTCAATGGTGAAGGTTTATTAGCCCTCTCCTTTTTGCACACCATGCACTTAAGACCTTATCTTTGGCTTCCCTTTACAAAGAATTTCTTCATGAGAGCAATCCCCATGGCTTTCCATGTCTTTAGAGCTTCCCCTTGATTGCACATTTCAATAGTGGAGAGGTTAACCACAAGCCATATTACAGCATCATGGGCATTTTGCAACTTTTCTTGAGGGCATCTTATTTTGGGGGCCACTATTTGCAAACCCCATATAGCACATGCGATCAAGGGGTATTTAAAAAAACCCCTACCTATGGATTTTTATCACCTATATAAACCCCTTCTGTAAATTTTGAGATGATGAAATTAGCCTTTACGTATGAAAAGCTTCATTTTTTAAATTAAAGAACGCCTTAAGTATGTATATTTTATCTAACTTCACGAAGATATAAAACCCCTTCTGTTGATCGCATGTGCTACATTACATATTTCTTAGTGGGGCCCCCCGGGTATAACAGCGCCACATCCATAATTTTTTCCCTTACCATGGTTAGACCCAAATAAATTTCACATCACGTTTAGCCTTAGTCAAGGATTTAAACCTTGAGACCAAGTAGAATCCATGGGCTGATTCAAATTTATAGGAAGCACCATCTGACCATAGCCAATGTCATTTTAGTGTTTCTTGTCCATGGGGATCGTTTCTTATTAACCATTCCTAACGCAATAGAAAAGCATGCTGATCTAACAAGTTGTTTTGTTCCCTGTCGTCCAAAATGTAGAAATGGTACGTGTGGTGCACTTTCTTGAACTTTTGTGAGTCATCAAGTAGACTAGTATCAGTCATAGAAGAATCAAGCAGATGATTGTACATTATATTCACTAAGATTGTTATTTGCTTCATTCGAAATATACAATGTTAAGGGTTGAGATTCTTGCTAAGAGTTTTTAAGGGTTGAGATCCATTAGAAACTATGGATAAAGTGATTTATTATATGCTTTGAAGCTCAAAATAATGGAGTTCATAGTGTAATTTTGTTCGAAAAAAGATCCAAAGTTCTTGTTAAGAATATTTTGTGCATAACATAATGGTTGGAAACGAAAGAGGAATCGTGTTGCCAGCACTGCCTTTAAGGTAGTGCTAATTGAAATGTCTTGATCTTGCTAAGGTGATCCTAAGTAGAAGGACTAGAATTTCATGGATGCTTCCTTTGATTTTCTTGTGCACACTTCAAGCTTTTGAGTGAACCCTTTTTCTTTCAAGGTTTAAGGTAAAAGGCAATGCTTTTGGTCCACCCCATGCCTCCTTGTCTTGAGGAAATTACTCATAAATATGTAAGTGTAGCACATGGATTCAATAGGTGGAGTTTTTTCGCATCCAGAAAGGTATCACTTGAAAGAGGATATTCAAATATTGAATAGAAATTGGTGTGCTTTATTCATGATAAATTTACAATTAAGGGATTTTAGAAATAGGCCTTGAATGCATGTGATATATAGGGTTTATACAGAGTTCCCCCCCCCCCCCCCCTTCCCGCTTGTTACAACGGTAGCTCAAGTGGTTTGGGCCACATTTGAGCTAGATATTCTTGTTCAATTCCCTCAGGAAGTCTATTGCTGCTATTCAATGTAGGTTGTAGATGGTTGAGTGTGTGTGTGTGTGGGAGGGGGGAACTTAAATGAGCTAGTTACATTAAGTGGACTAAAGGTGTTATGTTATGGAGGGGAAACTCGTTCAAAATAGGAGTTTTGTTATCCCTAAGAAAAGACAATTAGAAATATGTGTGTGATCCCCTCCCCTTAGGTTGGTAATTTGTGGCCTTATAGTCACAACCTTTAGATGCTATATATGCTCACAACCTCAAGGGTCCCTACACTACTCGATTTGCCTCTTGACTTAAAGTCTTTATGAGATTCAATTTGTCGTAAGTTTTTTGGAAAGAGAAATTTAATTCCAAGGTCCCCCATTTTGTTTTCCACAAAACCATTGGGTTTCCCCATTGTTTTTCCACAAAACCAGGCAATGAGCTCTGGAGGCCAATGTTTTTGTGGGAGAATTTCACCTCCTCTATTCACCCCCTCTCCCATTTCAATTAATCAACCTCTCTTGCTCCCCCTCTTTTTTCCCAATTAACCTCATCAATTAATTTCCCCCGCCCCCCACCTCTTCTCCCTGCTCTCTTCTCCCTACTCTCTCTCCCTCTGCCCCTATCCTCCTCTCTTGCTTCCTCTCCACCTTCCTCTCCTGCTTTCTCTCCACTTTCCTCTCTTGCTTTCTCTCCTTTTTCCTCTCCACCTCCCCCTCTCCTCTCCTTCCCCCTCAACTCTCCTCAACCCTCTCTACCTCTTTCTCTGTGTCTCCCTCTCCCCCCCTTCCCCCTCATATACCCGCATAGAGGGAGGTTACAAAGTTTCTCGAATCAAGGGGCCCCACGGACAGCTTGATTAATCAACGCGCAGCTTGATTAATCACCTCTCAGCTTGATAGGCTGATTAAACCCCAGGGTACCTATTCAACAAACAATATGATATTTATTTTTTTTTGTTGAAAGTGGTTTACGCCACCTTTTTCAAGTCTGGATGTTTCGAGAAAACTGAGTGCGGGGTGTTGTGTGCATGGCGATGGCGACGGCGACGGCGCCCTTCCTTTCTAATCTCATCTTCTTCAGCACCACCTCTGCAATTTCCTTTGAGCTCTCATCCATCCAGTTTTCCTCCTTATCATGTCTTCCGTTTCTCCCCGTATCTGGCTTCCTTGCGTCGCTGCTTCGTTCGCCGTTTCCTACGTCTTCTGGGACTTCACCCGCAATAAGAGAATCTTCGGCGGTATGCACTTTCTTCCCTCCCTTGCTCCGATTTGCCTACGTTGAAAAGCATTCGCCAGGCCTGCTGCTTTTGTAAAAATGAAATACGCTCGTACATTGAAAGACAGTCCCAAAGTAAGCTACTGGGATCCCAAGTCTAAAAACACCATAATGTCACTCGCAATGGTACACGCCTCTCTCTCTCTCTCTCTCTCCCTCTCTCTCTCTCTCTCTCCTGCTCTCCCTCTCCTCCTTCTTCCCTCAAAGGAGAGGAAGGAATGATTATATAGTTAGAAAGACAATACTGCGAGCATGGCTCTTAAAACGTATGAACCCCTGATAAGTCTCCGTATTCAGATGACAAGAGATCATTGACTAGCTGCATGGGTTTTGTCCTCGTAGATCCTGTTAGGACTTCAGAGTCCATGAAGATAGCATATCATCTCTCTCTCTCTCTCTCTCTCTCTCACACACACACACACACACACTCTGTGCATGGTTGTATTCCTTGAGGCAGGTCCTTATTCGTGGCTAAATCCATGATCATGTTTTTGAGATGAACGCTGTTTAACAGGTAGCAGCGGTATTGTGGATAGACGTATTTTGATCTGAACGAGCGTGGTCTGTTATGGAAACAATAATTCAGTTGCTACAGGATTACGGGATCGGTAGCATAGAGAATGAGTAATGCACAGTGGTATGCAGTCTGTTGTTGTTGTAAGGATAAGTTCATACAAGGAATCCACCAGCTCAAGAGTGTAAGCAGGTAGATCCTTGCTTGGCTCTTCATTTTGGAGGAGGTAGTCCTTCAAGGATGCCGCCCCTTTATCACTTTGAAGGTGAAGTCGTATTCTTGAAACAACTGGTTTGAGTTCACGAATTGGCCAGTCAATGAGCACATACAACTCTGCTTTTGATGGAACCATCCTCGACGAGAACCACAAAGGAACGGCTCAAAAGATAATGCTTGCAATTCTTAGCGGAAAATACTAATGCTAGCCCCCTTTGTTCTTCCATGGCTGTTCCATGGAATAACATACTTGGGCTGACAGCATTTTGCATGAAAGCAAATGAAAGAGAGAACATTATCGCTTTTTTCCTTCTAGAGCAAAATTCTGGCCAATGAATTTCCAACATTGATATAGAAGATTTCCTTTCAAATTGAACATCGAAGAGTGGGTGTCATTGTCAAGGCTAGCTTCAAAGAATCAGAACTGGCTTGGATTTCAGGCATCCATATATGCAAGAAAAATCAAAGATGAATCTCTGATGATAGCTTACAAGACCCAGGAATCCACAGGTTTTTCATACCTTGGATTTTTTGTATCTTTTGTAAGTCTGGCTCAGACATTTTGATGAAATCATATGGCCAATCATCCTTCCTGTTCTGGTCTCTATATGAAACTTGGTGAATTTGGGCTGGGGTAGCTGTCTCCTTAAAAGGCCAAACCCGAAGAGGTACATATCGTCGCCTTCAAGATGGAGAGACTAGAGGAGACAAACTGAGTTTCCCTTGGCATCATGAGGGTCTTGAGAGCCTCAATCATCTCTCTGTCATCCTCGATGAGGGAATGTGGACCCATGCCTTTTCCATAGCTTTCTGCACCGAAGGGGTTTCCTATTTTAGCTTGGAAAGTTGATGGTAGAAAGAGGTGGTCATCTTCAAGATCTGCTGCAGGTCAGAATGGAGCTACATTGACACATCTTTGAACCTCTAGAGCTATGCCCGTATTGAGCTTGGACTAAGTGTGGCTTGAAGAATGGCCGTGTCATCTTGTCTGCTTGATGGACCCAACGGAGGCAAGCGGAAAGATACGAGTACTCAGCTTATTTGGCCTCCGTTTCTTGCAAGGTCAATCAGGCGCAAACAGGTCCAGAATAGAGCTGCCTCATCTTGTCTCTTAATCTTTAGAGTTGCGTCCTTTTTAAGCTCAAAGTTGTGGTCCTGAAAAGAATTGCTTTGTCATCTTAACCCTGTGCTTGATCTAACGAGTGTTTGAGGAATGATAAAAATGCTGCGCTCCTATAGTCTCCGTCTTTTGCATGGTCAATCCTATGGGTTGCCCGATTTCAAAAATTTAAAGCTACCAAATCCCCAATCCATTTCAACTCCAATCAATTGGGAATTACGAGATTTCTTGAAGAAAATTCCCGTGACCCATCCGATTGTCTGCTGCATCTTGACTACAGCTTGATTTATTTAGTTCTTTGCATGCTTGATTAAGCTTGGGGCTGCTCTATATATGCTGGTGCAGGGAAGCTGCTGGCGGCGGCAGGTTTGAGAGGAAGAAGCTTCTCGATGCAGGCTTCTCTGGTCCTCCAATTCACCACTACGACTTAGGTTAATTGCAGTATCCATGCAATTAACACTACGACTTAGGTTAATCCACCCTCGCCTACCCACGGACTTATGCTAATTATAATTTTCTCAGTATCATGGTGCCCTATTCGGGTGCGCTTGTATCTGTTTGGTAGCCATTGGGAATCTAGACCTTGCTCTCTTAACCTCTTGATGGAGCCCACTCCCTCTCATATGATGGGTTTGTCTATGCATGAGAGCTTAGGATGAAATCATTGTCCACATGACAACACAGGATCCACGTGGCTTAACCATCCTGTGGGTGGCCATCCTCAACTAGCCACTCTTGTATTATAGCTTGGTATACCTCCTTCCTTGATGAACACGCTTAGACTTTAGTCTTTGAGTTACATTGGGTGCACAGTTTGATGACTGTCATTGTCATATTCTGTTCTTGGTTCCATTCTAGCAGCCTCTCACCTTGCCTTCATGGGGGAATGTTGGAATATGAAGCCAAAGTGAGTCTAAAATGAGTGTTCTAGGTGGTCTAGGTGTGGTTTTATAGTCTAGTGAGTCCTAGACATGCCACGTGTCATATTGGGAGATATCCCATAGACACTGTGACTTTCTAGAGTCTAGTGGCACACTATATAGTGTTGTACTTGTCTATTGTCCAAAAACATCAGTCAACATCAAGCTATCTACATGTGAGTATTTTGGTTATCATTGCCTAGCACTTGTTTCTTTCCATTTTGCCTTCCATTATGCTTTCCATATTTCCATTCTGTTCCTAGTTAGCTTGGCATTCTCCTACCGCCATGTCTCTTCAGTGCTTAGGTGTGCTGAGGCACTATCAATCATTATTGGGATGACAATAGATTGAGTACTTCCACACACTTAATTGATGGAGTCTGCAAGCGAGGCTTGGAAGATATTATAGGGTTTGAATGAGACCAGAAATGTTAATCTCCAAAATCAGCTACTCTCGATGACATTGGGAGAGAGAATTTGTCAATGACCATCTATAGGGACAGTTGGGGGCATTCGTATTTCATTGTCAAAGGTGAATAATTCTTGGATTTATGAAAGACGAACTTCTGTGAAAGTATTTTCCAATATATTTTAAAAACAATCAAGGACGAAAAGTGGGGGCTCGAAGACGATTGGATTATGTCCTACTCTCAACCCTAAACAATGCCAACTAGGGATTGGCAGATGTTACATCAGTGACTCCACCGCCACCTTATGTGCTTGCCATGGTGTTCCTCAACAATTATTTACACAGCTTCAATAGGCTGGTGACTGCCCAAACAGCTGGATAAAGATAAAGGTCTATAAATTCACGGAGGTCTGACCTCTGTTGCTCTAGGAGGAAGCAAGGTTGAAGTTGCAGAATCCAAGTGGTGAAGAGAAGGAATCTACTGCTACAGGAAAGGGTAAAGGCAAACCCGGTAAAGTTAAGCCAAAAAACAAGGATTTTTTTAGTGGACGGAAACTCTTCTAATAATGACAGCAAGAAAAAGAGAAAATGCTGCTACTGTTATCAGCCTGGACATCCTGTGCAGGATTTAAGGAAGAAGAAGGCGGATCATTAAAAAAAACCTAAGAATGAAGAGTTCATTGAGTCAAAGACAACAATTTGGTAAGAGATTATTATGGATTTCCAATGCATGCTTTGTTCACAATGTTTGTCCGGATGGAGAGTTAAGGCCTTCCAGACATGTAGAGGGGAAAGTCTCAAGGTAGAGGCATTCAGAGCCATCTACGTGTCATATAAAATATTTGCAGAGTTTGAAATATTGTCAAATGCATGTAGCAAGGAGGTTTCTCCGAGGTGAATCACTTGCATGATGCTGAATGAGTAACATGGTAACCTTGGTGGTCAACAGGATTCAGACCTCAGTGGACCTTGATGAGAGTTTGATTTGGGAGACAGCTGGGAGAAAGGGATCAATTGGTAGAGAGCTATGTGGAGCAGCCACAAGGTTTTCACTTTACAGGTTCTGAGGCTCGGGGCTGCAGGTGCTGCTGGAGGGTGATCTGGTTGAAATAGATTTAGTCTTGGTATTTCGCAGGGTCTGCTCTGTGCCTAGATTATGAGGGATAGACCTCTTGGTGCCTGGGTATCCTGGAGTATTCATGACTTGGATCAGTGATTGCACTAGTGTTCCAGACAGAATCTGTTTGTTCATGTGCGATGCGGAGAGATATTGGAGGTGCGGGATTGTGAACCATATGATGAAGACATCCTCTATTTGTTCTTGAGGGCTTCTGCACAGGAACTGTTGGAGCAGTTCTTCGGCAGAGTGTCAGACCATGGTGTATCCTTGAGAGGGATGTTGGAATAAGGTCAATGTCCCACCTGTAAGCCCCCAAAGGAGGAGAGCAATGGGGCTTGACACCTATAGGCGTGCACAGGTAGAGGGAGTGAGGGAGACTGCCACGTGGAAAGTGAACAGGGTGCCATGTGGGCAGCCCTCTAGGATGCAGCCACGTGGGCTCCTGTGCAGGCATGCACAGGCCCAGGTACAGGCCTATGCATTGGGCAGATGGGCTGGCATGCAGCCAGCAGGAGGTGCCAGGAGGCCTCATATAGGCTACATGAATTGAGCAGCAGGTTGGCAAACCTGGCTGCTGTCTGGGTTACTTACAGACTGGGTTGGCAGCCCCTGGTCCGTGGTTTTTACAGATTTTCCAGGTCGGCAGTCTGTGGCAGGTTGGGTTGACCTGACCTGTTTGGGTTGGTTGGCTGGCTGGCTGGTTTGTCCAGTCAGCAGCTCTGGGTAGCCAGACAGGAGGCATTTATTACCTATATTGTAGGGGCGGTCCCTACTTCATTGAAGGTGCAGCTCTCAGCCAGTATTGAACTCTACAGTGCACATACCTACAGGCGTAAGTGAGCTCATGTGAGTGCAGGACGGAACAACAGGTGGAGCTCAACCTAGAGCAAGCTACTGAAGCCCACGAGAGGTACATGGTGATCCAGGAGGGGTTGTACTGCAGAGGGTTCAGCAAGCAGACCTTGTGTTGGTGGTAGACATCATATTCTCTGTAAGATCTGAAAGTGTTCTCTATCATTTCTTCTATCTGCACAAATCTATAAGCAAGATAAACTGAATGTTGTACTGTGGCACATCTTCTGCATCAGATGCCTTGCTTTCTCAGTTGGTGATCTCAAGGGCATTATTCTATCTCAATGTTGTGTTTAGCTATGCTATGTTCCAGACAAGTGTAGGTGTGTTTTCCAACATGAACTATTATATAATGTCCTGTGTAGAGAAATAGGAAGTCTACATTGTTTGATTTAGCAAGTGTACTTTTTAGTTGGAGAGTCATACAGAGTCCAATCTCTGTATGGATATCTAAGTGACTAACTTCTGTTGATATAGGTTCTGTGCCTCGGACTTACAATAGAGAATGGTGGGCAGAAACAGAAAGGAAGATGGACCATGGCTGGCCCCGTGTAGCAGGACCACCAGTTGTCATGAATCCTATAAGCAGACAAAATTATCGAGTGGTTGCAGACAAAGATACAGTCAAAGATATCGATCATATAGCAGAAGGGAGACCAATAGAGGCTAAATGATGAGACAAGCCTGAGGACTATGACTTCTATATTAGAAGACAGAACAAATAAGAGCAGCCTTCAAGTTCCTGTTGTAGGACTACACGATCATTTTTTATGGTTGATGCATATCAGAAAGGATGTATTTGTGTATAAGAAGCTTTTAAGCACAGTTCTGAAAAACTCATTGCTTTACCAGGTTTGAGGCTCTTTATCAAGCTCATCCTCCATGGTATTGCATAAAATACCTCTGCTCTGAGTTCTTGCCCTTGTCAGGACTTGTGTCCAGCCTTTTACTTCAATAGGAACACGTTGTAATTAAATACCTACAACTAGTCATTGAATTGACATCTTTATGCAATTGTGTCTTGGACTATAGTCTTTAGTCACTGATGATGTAGTAGCATGTGGTCCACCCGGCGTATTCACTCTATGTGTGGAAGCGATCATGGTTTTGAGTCTGTGCGAATGAAGATTTCATGTGTTGTGTTTGTCTTGACAATGCATAACCCTGTGCTTACGCTTAATATATCTTTCTACAATATCAGTGTACATGAAAACCTATTCTGTCTCTAGGTTACTCTCAGATTTCTGTGAATTGTATCCTACCTCCTTCCTCCTTTTAAGCAGATTTTGACGTGAAGTTTGTAGGGACCTGCATTACGTAATTTGTAGGGACCTGCATTACGTAATTTGTCTTCATCACATGAGAATCGTTGTGCAGACATAGTAGGGTTTACCATTACTATATGTGGAGACAGATGCTGTAGGCCATCCTCCTCGTGGAATTGGACAATTCTGCTTTGTGTCCCTGTTTAGGAATATCCACATGGACGTATATTAACGTTACACTTGTAGAGAGCTTCATCCTTTGACAATCCATTGAATTCAGTCTCTCTTTCCTTTGAAACATGCAGCCGATGCAAACCAGTATGCCTTTAGAATTATCTTCAACAACACTTGCATGTCATCCTTTGTACTAGCCATGGCAAACTCCATTCCCCATTCTTCCAGCAAAGGCTTTGGGAATACCTCAAGCATGAGCAAGTAGGCCAGTAATTAGCCCAAATTTAAGGCCGGATCCATCCTCTGCCTGTTTCTGTACATACGTCAGCATTGGTGAGTCCTACATACCTTACATTCTCACAGAATTCTCTGTGTACTTTATATTGCCTCGAAGTTCTTAGGAGAAAGATTGCTCAAGCATATCTTTCTTGTATTGCTAGCTTGCATTAGATTTTTGAGCATACGATTTTACCATGAAATGGTTCATCTTGATTTTTAAGAACTTTTGTAGAGCTAATATCTTTGTAAGGTGCCCTATGTAGTGTGCAAAAACATTCACGTTGTGAAATTGCCAATTCTCGACCTTTTTTTAAGAAAATTTATAAAGCCTATCCTTACCAATCTAAGATACTCAGCATGTTTAGATCTTTTGGTATGATTTAATATGTGAAAGAGGAATGATTATAAACTTAAATCCTTTCGAAGACACTATTGGTTAATTAACTTGACAAAGTGAAGCATAAGGCTTGGTAATGGACTTAAGTTTACCAACCTACTATTTTAAGATGATATGGTTTTGGCAGCCAACCACAGATCATGGAGGTTTTTTCTCAATGTATGGCAATATTTCTAGTTGAAAACAATTTTACATATTGTATCACAATGTAGTCTATGTAGAAGATGAAAGGAGCTTTAATAAGTTGCAATAAATGGGTAATAGTTTTCAATATCATGATATAATTTTGACAAATATGCAATCTTGAAACTCCAACAAAGTTTATTCGAAGTTTTAAAACATGGACATTTATTTCGTCACTATCTTAGAACATGTGCATTTCACTTCAAATATGCCAAATTTTCAACGAGTCCTATTTGGAACAAATGGCATCAATTCTTAGTCAGTCCATTCCTAGTATCACATATCAACACCAAATTCGTGCTTGAATGCATGACTTTTGGAAGCAACAAATCATCAACTTGAGTGATGCATTTTAGAAATCAAGATACAAGGGAAAAGAACTCGAGTAATGAGCTAAAGAGCCATCTCAAAATCTATGCAAAGGCATGACAATACTTTGCAACGGGCATGTGCATGAATGCACCTAATCAAAATCTCAATCCAACCCTAGTATCACATGTCAATGCTGAATTTGTGCATGAATTCATGAATTTTGAACGCAACAAATCAATAATATCTTGAACTTGAGTTCTTGGGGGGTGCACTACTAAGAATCCCTATGTATCACGTGTATTCAAGAGGTATTTAAAAGACCCCTCAACGAAAATATTCCCCTAATAAATCCAGCCCTCTTGAATTATGAACTAACATATTTGTTTCAAAATTTAACTAAAAAATCCCTCTTCTTGTTGTAATCTTGTTAAATTCTTACCTGAAGTTGAATTTTAAAACCCCTCCTTTTGAATGGACATAGTACACTAAAAATTTGTGAGGTGGACACATTTAAAATTGAGCTACAAGCGAAATGAAATTCAGTAAGAGCTAAAGCGCTCTCTCTGTTAAGTGGAAACCAACCTAGAATCCATGCGAATGCAATGGACATGTGGATGAATGCACCTAAACAAAGTATCAAGCTAAGAAACTTGTTAAACTCTAGTTGCTCCTCTCGAACTTGAAGTGTACTAAAAAATGTAAAATTTGGCAAATTTGTATTTATGATCCTATAAATACTCGAGTACTTTTCCAACAAGTTGTGCATCTAGTACCTACTCGGAGTCAGTCCTCACATACGGTTTCACATCATTACATTACCTAAAACCTTACGTTCATCAGCTCAGTGAGCAGACTTTAAAGAGTACAGAGGCATTGCAAATTGTTTCAGTGGGCAGATAGCATTCTTCCCACTTCATTTCACACACATGCCACCATTGTAAAGCCTATTTGACTATCTCACAGCATCGTGCACATCATTCAGCCTTGTAAAGCCTCTTGGCTATTCCCAACATCATTGCCACAAGCCTTGTAATACAGACCAGATTTTATATATTGCATTTCTATCTTCACCGACAATTCAGAGATTTCACTTGCCATAGTTAGTGTATTTGCAATTGATTCATATAGAGATTTTCATGACACTTTTGTGTACATTTCTTGCACCATGTCTACAACTAGCAACCTCAATCTGGAGGCATCTGCTAAGTTAGAAAACTCCAATTATGATACATGAAAATACCGAATGGAGACCATTCTTGTGCTTCAAGACAAATGGGAGTATGTCGATTAGTCTACACCTAGACCATTGGACGATCCAGCCAACCAGTAGCTCTACTCCACCTGTTGTCACAGCACTAGCAGCAGGATCTATAACGGGATCTACAGCTACACAAGCAACTTCTGCACTAGTAGCAGATTCTGCCATTGCTCGAGCTCAAGCAGAATGGGATAAGAAAGACAAGCATGCCTATCATCTGATCAAGCAGAATGTGCAAGATGCCATGCTAGGATAGCTCAACACAGTCAAGACATCAAAAGAAGCATGGGATATGTTTGCAGCTCTCTACAAGTCCAAGAACACATCTAGGATTCTCACACTGAGAAACCAGATCAACCAGAGTTTCCGCAATAGCGCGAAACCGGTCATGCTTATGTACTCCAGATAAAAGACCAACAATCAACTCGCACTAAGCAAGAGAAACTATGAACCTCGCAGAAATGGTTCAAGTCATTCTGAATGGACTAGGAGAGGGATACAAGAATCTAGTCCAGAGTATTGCCATCCAATGGTAAATTTTGACACTGGAAGAACTTCAATCCGTCCTACTTGGTGAAGAACTCAGGACTCAAGCTATTCAAGCATGAAAAGGTCATTCTAATGATCAGGCATTCACAGCTTCAGACACAAGTAGAGGCAGAGGCAGATCATACCAGAGAAGTGCTCATCATCAGCAACAAAATCAAAGTCTGTATCAACATCAGCATCAACATCATCCTCAGCAACATTAGAATCAGCAAAGAGGAATCATTCCAACCAAGGAAGATTCCAAGGACGAGGGAATGCATCCACCAATGTGTCAAACATCCAGTACAACTACTGTCACAAGTTTGGACACTATGAAAGAGAGTGCTACAAGAAGCAGTACAACCAAGGTAGTCAATCCAGTAGCAATCGAGGGAATTTTCGAGGCACAGGAAATCAGCGTGGTGGACATTCTAGTCACAGTCATTTTGCAAATGAATATGGTAATATGTTTCTTGCAAGAGAGGAAATGGATGAGAGTGATACAGTGTACCCAGACAGTACCCAGACACTGATTACAATCTCAAAGAGGATTTCAGCTATCAAGTCGACCAAGTGGAACAAGACGCTTGGTACATCGATAGTGGTGCATCATCTCACATGACAAATCATCAAGAATGGTTCACAGAAATGAAGCCATTAGAAGGACAAAAAAATGTCATCTACACAACAGACAATACACCGAATCCAATTCAAGGGACAGTTGTTATCCCTATGAACAGTTTCACTGGTACAAAAGGATTAGTGAAAGATGTGCTCTATGTTCGAAAGCTCAGCAAGAACCTCTTGTCTCAGTAGGTCAAATGACGGAACACAATTATCGAGTCATCTTCGACCGTGATGAATACACTATCAGAGACAAATCCAAAAGATGTCAGCTAGTAGCAAAAGGTGTTAAGGAAGGACGCTTATACAAAATGCTAGCTATAGTACCAGATAAGCATGCCATGTCAGCTCAACCGCAATAGATGCCACTATTTGCTGCAAAATGGCACAAAAGATATGGTCATGTCCACTTCAAGTACTCAATAGATCTCAGGAATCAGAATATGGCCATTTGGATTTCGAAGCTATAGTTTCTTAGAAAAGTTTGTGAAGCATGCTGTTTTGGCAAACAAAAGCAAACCAACTTTGTTAGAAGTACCTCTCGTGCACGAGGTATTCTTGATTTGATACATACTATGGGGTTATGCCCAGACCCACAACATCAATGCTTCACTTTACTACTTGACTTAATTCAAAGCCATGGTAGAAAACCAGATAGACAGAAAGACCAAAGTCATGAGATCAGACAGAGGAGGTGAATACATCTTTAGCATCATGAACTTTTGCAAAAGTCACGGCATACGAAGACAATTCACATGTGCAGATACTCCTCAGCAGAATGCAAGAGCTGAAAGGAAGAATGGCACTTTAGCAGACAGTGCTAGAGCAATGCTTAGTGAAAAGCATCTTCTGAATCAGTATTGGGCAGAAGCAATAGCCACTGCAAACTATTTGCTTAATCGGCTTCCTACCAAACCGATACAGGGTATGACTCCTTATGAAGCATTCACTAGACACAAGCCACACATTGGGCATCTCCGCATATTTGGTTGCATAGCATATGCCCACATACATGATGATCATCGCTAAAAATTGGATGCAAAGTCTCGCAAATGCATCATGGTTGGCTATAGTGAAGAAAGCAAAGCATATTAATTGTATGATCCCATCAACCGCAAAGCCATTATCTCTAGAGATGTAATCTTTGATGAGGAATCCGAATGGAAAACCTCATCTACACAGGAGATGGAAGCATCGACTTCACAGTCATCTATAGAACAGGTTGATGAAGAAGAGTAAGAATTGCCAGCAACACCCCAAGCAGAGCCACAGCAACTCAAACGGTCTACTAGGGAAAGCAGACGTCCAGCCAGATTGACATATGCTCAAAAAGGCAAAGCAATTCACGTGGAAACTATAAGAAAATAATACAACGTCTATGCTCAACAGATAACAGGATCTCGTATGCAAGAGAGAAAAGCAGATAGTATGGAGAATAAAAATTTTGATTACTGTAAAACTGATACAATAGATAGTGCTACCTCCCAGCCGTGTGCTCCTGTGTGAGAAGGTTCGATGGCATGCTAGAAACAGAAGAGGACGGAGGCTAGATGCTAAGGAATCAGGGTTGCTGTAGCCAGTGATGAATATGGGCTTCACGGGCTTGCTCTTATATAGCCACCAGTCATAGTCGGTTAGACCCAATCAACCCAGTCGGCCCAAAACGGCCGACTAGAGGTCGGTCCTAAAATAGGCCACTGACCACACGTTAGAACCGTGGCATAGAATAGAGCAACTAACCTATGGTTACTGTTCGGCCCAGAGCCATCCGGAATCATCTGGGGCTCCAAACGGGCCCGGAACCCAAGAGTGGGCTGCCCCGAGAAATGCTCCATCTACCCTCAGTGTGGTCAGTCATGGGATGCTTTCTCGCACTTGCATGTAGCCTAGTTGGTAGTGTGCCAGCTCTATCTGAAGTCGTCTAGCCATCAGGCCACACATGGACCCCATCTGGTGTCCAAACCAGGACCTACCGGATAACCGAGCTACTCAAATGCCTTCTCCTCATATGGGGGGCTTACAAGTAGAGTTAGCTGGTTCCCCCATAGTTACACGAGGGTGGAGCATTGATATCTAACACCCGCCCTCAATGTCCACCCGCAAGTGAACTTACTTTTTCAGCCCAATGCCAAGTCGATGAAGATGCCTCTCCAGCAAGTCTCTTCCAAGAGCTTTTGTGAAGATGTCCGCAGCATTCTCTGTAGTCAGACAGTACACCAAGTCGACTTCTCCATCCATGATGAGCTCGCATACAAAGTGATATTGAATCTCAATGTGTTTTGTGCGAGTGTGGAACATAGGGTTCTTTGCAAATGCCATGGAACTCTAATTATCACATGATAACTGTGTAGGCTTGTTCTACACTGCACCCATGTCCCCTAAAATCCTCCTCAACCACACTCCCTCACAAGAAGAAAAACATGCTGATTTGTACTCAGTCTCGGTAGAAGAAAGAGCAACTATGGGTTGCTTCTTGCTGACCCATGACACAGCTCAGATCCTAGTGAGAAACAGTAACCTGTCACTGATCTCGTGCTGTCCACATCTCCTGCCCAATCCGAGTCACAGAATTCGGTCAAGGTGTTGCCCTTGGTATAGGTGATGCCATAATGATGCAATTAACACCTGCATCCCTGCCCTCCAATGGTTCTCCTGGGGCTTATTGGAAAACCTGCTTAGTACACCAGTCACAAAGCTGATGTCCGGCCGCGTGTTGCACAAGGAAATTAAAGTGCCCACAAGCCTTCTTTACTTTGCTTCACCCACCAATGGTGGTGAATCCTCGTTTGAGAGCTTCGCATCAACCTCCATAGGGGTGCCAACTGTCTTGCACTCAGCCATGCCAAATGCCTTCAGTATCTCTCCCGCATACTTTAGCTATGAGATGAAGATCTGGTTTTGGCTCTTGCCAAACTTCAATGCCCAAACAAAAATGCATCAGTCTGAGGCCTGTCATTTCAAACTCTCTTTCTAGCAATTGCTTTGTCTGCGAGACCACCTCTTCATGGTTCCCTGTTATGACAAGGTCGTCCACATAAAGGACCACGATCATACACCTGCCTCCTTCTCTGTAGATATACAAATTTGCATCAGATGGGCTCCTCCTGAACCCGTTTTGCAGAAAGTAGCATCAATCTGCTGGCACCATGCTCGTGGGGCTTGTTTTAGCCCGCCATAAAGTGCCTTCTTCAGTTTACAAACTTTACCTTCTGAACTGGGGATCACAAAACCTGGTGGTTGTTCCACGTATACCTCAACCTTGAGATCTCCATTCAAAAAGGCGGATTTTACATCCATCTAAAACACGGGCCAACTTTCTTGTGTTGCTAAAGCCAAAACACTGTGAATTGTGGTTAATCGAGCTATGGGAGAAAAAGTATCCTGATAATCAAAACCATGTACTTGTACGAATCCTTTTGCCACAAGTCGAGCCTTGTACTTATCCAACGTGCCGTCGGACTTGTACTTGGTCTTGTACACCCACTTGGTGCCGATTACCTTGCGTTTTGGTGGTCAATCCACAAGAACCCAAGTGTTGTTATTTATTATGGAGCCATACTCCAACTGCATAGCCTCCATCCACCTATCATCACCCTGTGCTTCTTCAAGACACTTGGGTTCTTTAGCATGGATCACCTCTGTCATCAAAGCATAGTTGACCAAGTGTTTCTGTGCCCTTCTTTGCTCCTCTAATCTCTTGGACCAGCGGTGTTCGGATGGTTTCTCCTCAATGGCTGGAGGTTCTCTGCTGTCCAAAAGTTGCTTTACCCACTTCGGGAACGGCCGTTGCCGTTGTGGTTTTGCAGGTTTTTCTTCCTCTTCTTTATCTTGAATCCTCCCAAGCACCATTGGGGGAGTTCGGTCTGTTGTTGGTGGTTGTACTGGATGGATATCCTGGTCAAGTTCATCAGCATGGATCACCTCTGTCATCAAAGCGTAGTTGACCAAGTGTTCTTACGCCCTTCTTTGCTCCTCTAATCTCTTGGACCGCGACGGTGTTCGGATGGTTCCTCCTCAATGGCTGGAGGTTCTCTGCCATCCAAAAGTTGCTTTACCCACTTCGGGAATGGCCATTGCCATTGTGGTTTTGCAGGTTCTTCTTCCTCTTCTTTATCTTGAATCCTCCCAAGCACCGTTGGGGGAGTTCGGTCTACTGTTGGTGGTTGTACTGGATGGATATCCTGGTCTTGGTTGTCTGGGAAGGAAGCATCCTCCCCCAATTGATGCGACTGTTTTGAGAAGACCACATCGCGACTTACTATTACCTTCTTGGTAACAGGATTATAGAGACGGTAATCCTTCACCTCTTCACTGTAGCCCAAGAAAATACACTTTCGGGTCTTCGGTTCCCATTTGGTCCTATTAGCTTCAGGGACATGCACAAAACAATCACATCCAAAAACTCTGAAATGTGCAGCTGAAGGTTTCTTACCAGAAAAGGCATGTAGTAGAGTCATCCCATTCACAGCCTTCATGTAGCTATGATTCAGAATGTAAACTACCGTGTTACATGCTTTAGCCCAAAAAGTCTTTGGCAAATCTTTCCCTTTCATCATATTAGACTTGCCCATTTCACAGATGACGCGCATCTTGCGCTCTACTACTCCATTTTGTTGTGATGTATGTGGTGGGGGTTTCTGCCTCTTGATCCCGTGACTTTTGCAGTAACTTTTGAATTCACTTGATGTGAACTCACCACCTCTGTCTACTTCTTCACCTTCCTCCCCGTTTCTTTCTCGACCATTACATGCCATTCTCTCTGCTCCATTGAGATGGCCCCCAAAAGTGTGGATCTGTAAAGGATTATGCAGATTGTATGCTCGCAATCTATGCCTCCACAACTGGGGTGCTCCCTAAGACTGTGCATATAGCAGTGAACTCTTATCGGAGGTGTGACATCTCCTATCTGAGTCCTTGAATAAGATTAGCCTGGTCTCTAATAGCCCGTGCCTGCTCCTATAGGCAACGCACCTGCTCCTAGGTGAAGCGTGGCTGCTCCTGTGTGAAGCGTGGCTGCTCCATCTCTTGCTCTTGGATGCTATGTACCTCCATCAGCAAGTTCTCCCAAGCCTCAGATGGGTCAACTCGCTCGTGCCCTAACGAAAACTAAAAGAACTGTGGCATGAAAGTGTGGGGATGGGATTGGAGGTTGGGTGATGTGCTACTTCCCCTCCGAGACCTCCCACTTTGCTAGAGATATTCGAGGTAAGGATGAGACATCCCCATTTGCTGCACTTTATCAATCCATTGTTGACTTCTCTAGCCATAGAGAAGTCCTCCTAGTTGGGGACTTCAATGCAAGGACAGGAGCTCATTAGGTACCACTCCTCGATTTCAAGGATGATTCCACTCTACTGCCAAACATTGACCTTGAGGAGGAAGGTATGCTACGGGTCTCGACTGACACATGAGTGCCATTCACATCCTATGGGTAGGCCCTATTAGACCTCGAGAGAATGCATGATCTCATTATTTATAATGGTCTTGATAGATGGTCCTCATCGGATGGTTTCACGTGCTTTCCACATGGGGGAGGCTCCAATGTTGCAGACTACATCATGGGATCCCGTGCCTTCACATCTTGCATCACTGACTTTAGTGTAGCACCTCTCCCTCCAGGGGCTGATCATATCTATCTTTTCTTTAGCATTTCTACTCCCCGTCGTGCAACACTTTCCACCCCATTGATTTCTTACTCCAGCTACCATGATATATGCTTTGATCGCGAGATCACTCATCAACTTACTCTGGCCGTCTGTACATACTTCTCGCATACATTGACTTTATACCCCTATTAGAGGATCGTGCTGCCTAGTCACCTACTCACTACACGAGGCTGCTCTTCATGCTTATATCAAAATGGGTTGCCAAAGTGAACTAGCCAGACCTTTTAATAAACATACCAAAAAGTTACCCTAGTACCAAGAATACGAGGTGGTATTTACTTGCATGCAAAGTGGCACACCCATCCCACAAGTACTTGTTTGCATAACACACCTGGGAGCATCAAGCACCATTTTTGCCTCAGTGTGATGCACATCCGTAAAAAAACATGCTCCTAGGTGTGTTATCCAAACAAGTACTTATCGGATGGGTGTGCCACATTGCATGAAAATCACTACCACCTAGGTTGAGGTGCATGTAGAGTATTGTGCCCATTGGATATGCTTTGCATGGTCAATCACACATTATACACCGTTTTCTCCCTAGTGTTATGCGCAACCGTCAAAAAAAGCACTCCTAGGTGTGTTATGCAAGCAAGTACTTATGGGATGGGTGTGCCACCTTGTATGCGAGCAAATACCGCCTATTTTGAGGTGCGTGCAAAGTATTGTGCCCATTGGATAGGCTTTGCATTGTCGATCAAGCATTAAACACCGTTTTCGCCCTAGTGTGATGCATATCCGTAAGAAAACACGCTCCTAGGTGTGTAATCCAAACAAGTACTTATCGGGTGGGTGTGCCACATTGCATGAAACTCAATACTAAATTGTTTGAAATCAATTTCATAGATTTTGCATATGGTCCCACAATAATCCAACTGCGAGGAGGGAAGATTGGTATCAGAAGCACTTGCTCAGCTATCTTGTGTGAAGTTAGCCATGACTCCACAATCATATGTTACTCTCTTTGAATCGATGTGCTCCACCTGAAAATGTTATGCACCATCAGCCAAAAATGCGCTCCCAATGTTATACACGATTTTCCTCCTAATTTTGTGCACCACCGTCCAAAAACACACTCCCAGGTGTGTTATGTAAACAAGTACTTATGGGATGGGCACATGAAAATTATTGTGCCCACTAGATAGACTTTTCATTGTCGATCAAGCATTAAATACCGTTTTTGCCTCAATGTGATGCACATTTGTAAAAAAATACGCTCTTAGGTGTGTTATTTGAACAAGTACTTATCGAATGGGCTCACCACATTGCATGCAACTCAATACCACCTAGGTTGAGGTGCATGCAAAGTATTGTGCCAATTGGATATGCTTTGTATGGTTGATCAAGAATTAAACATCATTTTTGCCTTGGTGTCATGCACAACCATCAAAAAACATGGTCCTAGGTGTGTTATTTAAATAAGTACTTATCGAATGGGGGCGTCACTTTGCACACAAGTCAATACCACCTAGGTTGAGATGCATGCAAAGTATTGTGTCCATCGGATATGAACTGTATGGTCGATCATGCATTATACACCGTTTTCCTCCTAGTGTTATGCACCACCATCTAAAAATGCGCTCCCAGGTGTGTTATATGAACAAGTACGTATGGGATGGGTGTGCCACTTTGCACACAAGTAAATACCACCTAGTTTAAGGCATGTGCAAAGTATTGTGCCCATTGGATAGGCTTTGCATTATCAATCAAGCATTAAACACCATTTTTGCCTCAATGTGAGGCACATCCATAAAAAAACATGCTCCTAGGTGTGTTATCCAAACAAGTACTTATTGGATGGGCATGCCACATTGCATGCAACTCAATACTAAATTGTCTGAAATCAATTTCATATATTTCGTGTATGGTCCCACAATAATTCAACTACGAGGACAGAAGATTGGTATCAGAAGCAGTTGCTCGGCTATCTTGTGTGAAGTTAGCCATGACTCCACAATCATATGTGACTCTCTTTGAATCAATGTGCTCCACTAGAAAATGTCATCCATATGACCATAATGCACTTTACTTTTTGTACTACAAAAGAGCATCATTAAAACAATGAGGATGCATCTATTTTATAGTGTATATTGCCACAAATAATTACTTAATTACGTCAAGAGATAAGAAACTTACATGCATCATACATGGCGATGATAACTCTCACTCGCTCTCATTTATTGTCTCTCCATCATGTTCAGCTTTATGTAGAGCCAGTTGTAGCCAATCAAGTGAGGATACAGTGTTAATGTCATACTTCTTGCTTGCAATGAGTGCAATACGACCTCTCTGTAAGCCACTCCGCACGTTGGCGCATCATTTGACAAGATTCCACTCATCCCTTCCATCTACACACCCATAAAATCACAACACAAAATGATTACAATCCACTCAATATACAAAACATAGCCACCCATGAGCTTTTATGCCTCTTCCTAGATTTAGTGCCCTGTATTGTCAGTATATACTGACACCTCGAGAGTCATATTTTGGTAAGAGACGTTGGCTTAAGTAGGGTAAGAAAACATAGTGCATGCATGTGTGAAAGGAACGTGCATCATCATGATTGGGGTAATGAAGGCTTTTGCCTTCATTGGGGGTTGAAGGTTTAAGGAGTTTAAGAGTTAGACGGAGTTTCAAGGTTTAGAAGGGGGTTCCAAGGTTCAGAGAGAGGTTCAAGGGTTAGAAGGAGGATCCAAGGTTCAGGGTAGAGTACATGGTGGAGAACTCGTCTCCCTCGTAGATCATGGAGGTCAAGGGTTGAGGAACTAAGGGTTTAGGGGGAGCATAGGAGTGGGAGAGGAAGAAGGTGTAAGAGCATGGAGGGGAAGAGGAGAGAGGAAAAGGGAGGAGGAGAAGAGAGAGGAGGAGGAGGAGGGAGGAGGAGGAGGGAGGAGAAGAAGGGAGGAGGAGAAGGAGGAGGAGGGAGGAGGAGGAGAGGGAGAGGATGGGTTGCAAGGTTGGAGGAGAGGGGAGGAGGAGTTGAAAGGTTAGGACATGCTTTTGGACGTGGAGTGCAAAGAAACATGGACACTTGGAGACAATTGCTCGGAATACCAAAGTAGAACTCAACACAACGTCCCAAAGAGTGTGGGCTTCATTCCATTATGGTGTATTTATACAAGTTTGAGGGCTTCTCTCTCTACATGTAGGAATTGTAAGGCATTCTCTCTCTACATATAGTTCTTGCATATAGACATTGCATGTACGAGTTGCAAGTTGCTGTGAGGTGGAGGCTGAAAACAATTTTCCTCTTCTTAGTTGTGAAAGCCAAAAAGAACTCTCTCTTAGTACAAAAGGAATAGGTGAACCCTATATGTGGGTCTCAAACCAAACTCAGCTAACCTAGGTGGCATACTAACTGAGCCACTAACTAGAGTACATAAAGATAGCAGTCATCCAGCTATTATTCATGGGCGGTGTACCAACCGCATCTACAGCTAACAAGTCGGTGACATAAATGCATAATGATCACCTTGGCATATCATGAGTGGAGCTCGATGTCTCAACACTCCCCCTCGAGCTCAATCCCAATTCTTGCACACCAAGCATATCTCTGAACTTGCACAGCTTCTTTGTGCCCAATGCCTTCATGAATATGTCAGCTACCTGATCCTCTATGCTAACATAAACTAGATCAATAAAACCTACTAGAACCTTCTCTCGCACATAGTGATAATGCACCTCAATGTGCTTTGTTCTAGGATGATAGACTGGGTTATTTGCCAAGTGTATACTACTCATGTTGTCACAATAAATGACAACTGGCCCATCTAATCTATAGAGTGATGCATATCATAAAGTAGCTTATGCAACCAAGCTACCTCACATGCAGCCATTGCTACACCCATGTACTCAGCCTCTGTGCTTGACAAGGCAACTATAGGCTATTTCTTGCTGCTCCAAGTGACTACAGCACTCCCAAAAGAGTACACATATCCACCGGTAGATCGTCTATCAAAAATACTACCAACCCAATCAGCATCAATGTATCCATGCAATTGTCTCATAAAATAGTCCATACTACAATGTGGACTTCACATACTTTAGTATGCATCTAGCCGCATCCAAATGCGATTTCCTTTGAGCCTGCATAAACTGACTTACCAACCCAATATCATAGCTCAAATCTGGCCTGGTAATAGTCATATAAATCAAACTTCCTACTATGCATCTATACATAGTAGGGTCTTCTAGAAGCTGACTTGCATCTACACTCAACCTCACATTCTACTCCAAAGGAACTAAAATAGGCTTACAGCCTGTCATCCCATATTTGGACAACATGTCCAATCCATACTGCCTTTGCAAGAGCCATATCCCACTTGTGGATCTAATCACCTCAATGCCCAAGAAGTAACACAGCTCTCCCAAATCCTTCATCTCAAACTTCTGCTTCAATAGCATTTTCACATGAAGGATATCTTCATCACTATCACCTGTGATGATCAAATCATCAACATAAATGACAAGCAGCATAATACCTTTCTCTATTTTTCTCACATAAAGTGAGAAATCTGCCTTGGAAATCTAAAAGCCAATAGTAACAAGATACTGTCCTATCTTGTTAGACCATGCTTTGGGTGCTTGCTTCAAGCCATACAAGGCTTTCTTCAACCTGCAAACAAACTCAGGATAAACAACATGCACATAACAATAACCTGGTGGCTGCTCCATATAGACCTCTTCTTGCAAATCGCCATGCAAGAAAGCATTCTTTACATCCATCTGATGTAAAGACCATCCCTTTGATGTAGCCATAGCAATGACTACTCTTACGGTTGCCATCCTTGCAACCGGACTAAATGTTTCTTCATAATCAATGCCATAGGTATGTGCATACCCCTTGATAACTATTCTTGCCTTGTATCTGTTCACAGAACCATCTGCATTGTGCTTCACCTTATAAACCCCACTTGCAGCCAATTGCATTCTTGTCTTTAGGCAAAGGCGCCAATTACCATGTAGCATTTGCTTCCAAGGCATCCATTTCTTCATCCATGGCTTTCACCCATTTTTCTTTTCCCATGGCTTGCTCAAAAGAGGTGGGTTCTGGTTCTTGTATCACCTTGACCATATAGGCATAGTGAATGGCTATAAATCCACCATATTTCAGCCTATCCACAGGATACTTAACTATGGTAGACCTGCACAAAATAGGCTCACTACTAGGTGCTCTCAAAACATCCCTTGTCTTCCTTACTCTAGGTGTAACAATAGAAGGAATACCCAACTCACCATCAAGGCTCTATTCGCCACTGGATTCACCATCCACATAAGAGTGACCTACATTCACATCAACCATGGGCTGATCTACTTTCTCTTTTCCTTTTAGTGATACTTGCATACTACTATCTGCATTGCTTTGAGGAGATTCTCTTGATCTCAATCTGCCTGTCCACAGCGAAGTATGTGAACCACTGCTAGAGGACACTATAGGTCCACTAATATTTTGTGATTGCTGCTGTGACTTCTGTGCAGCATTACCATTTTGTGCATCTACATCATCAATCACATTTATTGGTTTATACCAGCTACATCTCATCAAAAACAACATCTCTGCTCACTGTAAACTTATGAGTAGAAGGGTTATAGCATCTATACCCTTTCTGCTACAGAGAATAACCAATAAAGATGCACTTCTTAGTTTTTGGATCCAACTTGGATCTCAACTCATCTGGCACATGAACATAGGCAATGCAACCAAAAACTTTCAAATGAGAAATATATGGTTTCCTACCAATATACCTCTCCTCTGGCGTCATGCCATGTATTGCTGCAGTGGGAGTCTTGTTCATTATGTAGACTGTTGTAGCAACTGCTTCAGCCCAATAATAATTTGGCAGGTCTTTTTCGTTGAGCATGGCACGAGATACCTCTCCAATATGCCTGTTTTTCCTTTCTGCAAGTCCATTTTGCTGTGGGGTATGACTGCATGAATATTGCTACTTTATGCCATGCTCCTGTAGGAACCTTGCAAACTCATTTGAGAGGTACTCTCCCCCTCCTTCTGACCTTAGGCATTTTATTTGCAAGCATGTTTCTTTTTCAACCATAGCTGAGGTGGTGGGCTCTTTCTTTGCATCCTCTTTAGTGGCGGCATTGTTTCTAAACCTGCATCCATGTTCATATGGTGTACCATTGATCATTAGATAAGTTGGCATGTAGGTATGACATTTGTGTGTGTTTGTGAGATATCTTATTTTTACACATGCTTTGAGAGTGTGGAATGAAAATGTGTGGCACAATTATTCATGCAATTGACATTGTGTCTAATCGAAAGCGTGTGAGTGCACATAACCTAGTAACTAGGTAGGGACTAACTATATGCTTTGTTGTTGTTGTTGGGATTTCATAGGGTAGCTAGGACTCAGGCATCACTTCTAAGCCCTAGGTTGAAATCGGTTGACGCTACCTACATGTGCGAAGATGTACATATGCAAGTGAGTGCTCCTGATACAATCTAATCATAACTAAGGAAGACTTGGGTTTCCCAAATCTTCATTTTTGTCAGGGATGGCTTGCGTGCTGAAGTAGTACTGCTTTAGTTAGCTCCCTTTATGGTTGTGTTGAATTAAACTCCATCCAATTGCACAACTCCGATGGGATTCATTTTTCTAACACGGTAGGGTCCTTGACCTAGATACTTGGGTTTTCCCTTGTGTACTTTGGCATTGTATAACAAGACCAAGTCACCTTCCTTGATGTCTTTGGCTTTAAGATTCCTATCAAACCATGCCTTTCTTCTGCATTTTTCTATCGTCATGGCATGGTAGGCGACTAATCTTGTCTCTATATGCTTCTCCAATTGATAAAGTCTTTCTTTCAAGGATGCATGATCTCCCATGTGTTCCCGTACTGCTATGCATAGGCTTGGTATTACAAATTCTAGTGGGACCATAGCTTCAAGGCTGTACACCAATTGAAAATCTGTATTCCCCATACTAACCTTGAGTATGGTTCGGTATGCCCATAAGGCTGCATTTAGTTTCTCTACCCAATCAGAACATTGTGGTTCTACTACCTTGGTGAGGATAATGCATAATATTTTGTTGCTGGATTCAGCCTGTCCATTCCCTTGGGGGTAGTAGGGTGTGCTTTTTCTATTGATTACCATAAATCCAGACAAGAGTTCTTAGATTACCACATTGACAAAATGTGTGCCTCTATCCGACACAATTTCAATGGGGCATCCGAATCAGGTGATCACATTCTCGTATAAGAATCTTGATGTGCTACTGGCATCTGCCTTTCTGACTACTTTAGCTTCAGCCCATTTGGTAAAGTAATTAGTGGCCTCAATGATGTAGCGTGCTTGTGTTCCCTTTGTTGGTTGCTGGATGAATGGGACCCACATAGTCAATCCCCCATTTTTCAAATGGTTTTTGTGCAACAACTATTGTTAGGGGATTAAAGTCCTTGTGTTGTGGTTTAGTAGTCCGTTGGCATACATCCCAGCCTTTGACATATTCATAGGCATCTACGAGGAGGACTTTTCTTGCTATGGTTTCCCCTTGGAAGTATCCTTGAAGTGTCCTCCTGCAATGCCTTCATGGACTTTGCTCAAGATTGGCATGATCTCATGAGGCATTCCAGATCTTCTTAAAACTTGGTCCTTGCCCATTTTGTACAGTTGTCCTACAATGAGTTCATAGCGTGCAACTTTTAAAATTAGTTTTATGGCATCCACTGCTTTCATTTCAGGGGGTGGTCTTCCTACCATTAAGTACCCAATGATATCTGCATACCAATCAGGAACAGCATCTATCTGAAATAGTGTGGCATCTGGCACGTCATCTTGTACTCCAATGGCTTCTTCTCCGAACTTGACATGAGACATGTGACTGGCAACGTAGTGTTGGGCACCTTTGTGGACCATAAATTTGAAGTTGAATTCTTGAAGCAAGAGGAGCCATCTGGTTATTCTTCCTATTATACACGGATGGTTCGCAAGATAAAGCATGGTCGGTGTAGAAGACAAAATCATTTTCCAATAGATAGTGCCAAAATTTCTTAACGCTATACACCATTGCTAGGGCTTCTCTTTTTGTGGTGGTATAGTTGATCTCCGCATCATTGAGTTGTCAACTGGCAAAGTAGAACGGGTAGTCTTTCTTATGTTCACCAAGTTGACAAAGCACACTCCCAATTGCATACTTGGATCTATCAATATCAACATGAAAATCAATATCCCAATTGGGAGATATAAGGATGGGGGTTGTGATTAGGCACCACTTTAAAAGCTCAAAGGCTTGGTTGCACTCCTTTGTCCATAAGAATTCCACTAATAGTTTGTAAAGTGGTCTGGCTATCATGGCATACAGTAAGATAAATCTTCTATAATAGCCAGCACGTCCCATAAAGACCTATACACCTTTGGAATTTGTAGGAGGAGGCAATTCCATGATGATTTTGATTTTGTCCATGTCAGTTGCAATTCCATGTTGAGAAACGATGTGTCCCAAAACAACTCCGTGGGTCACCATGAACTGGCATTTTATTGGATCTAGGGAGATACGATACTCCCTACATTTGATTAGAACTTCTTCAAGACATTTGAAGTGGTCTATTTTGTTTGAGTGGATGCACAAATCATCCAAGAATACTTGTAAAAACTTATTTAGAAATGACTTGAAAGCTGTGAACATGACTCACTGGAATGTGGTTGAGGCATTACAAAGGCCAAATGGCATGACTCTATAGGCAAATATACCTCATTCTGTACCAAATGTTGTTTTTTATTAGTCTACAGGAGCAATTTGCACTTGGTTATAGCCATTGAAGCCATCCAAGAAGCTATATATCTTGGAACCTACCACCTTTTCCAACACTATTTCTATTAAGGGTAGGGGATAGTGATCCCTAGTTGTGGCGGCATTCACATTCTTTAAGGTAACACATATTCTTAGCTTCTTGTTGCATTTAGGCATGATGATGATGGGTGAAACCCAATCAGTGTGCTCGATCTCATAAATGAATACGGCATCTAAGAGCTTTTCCAACTCGTCATAAACCATGGTACCATATTTTGTATTTGTTTGATAGGTCTACATACCTTAGGGTGGGCACCTTCCCTTATAGGTATTGTGTGTACTACCACTTCTAGTGAAATTGCTTTCATTTCCTTATATGACCATGTGAGGCAGTCTCAGTATTCCATGAGGAGCACTTTGAGCTTGGTTTCATCTTTCTATGGAAGCTATTTCCCAATGAAAACCATGTTTTCTTCATCCCCTTCAAGAGCGAGGTTTAGGCGAGGTTTATTGTTCAAGTTTTTGCCGGTCCCTCATAGATTGTAGTCTCTTTAATGCTATCGGGTTTCTTGAACTTAAGATTCTCTTAGTGGTCTTGGCATTGGTATGGGGACACTACCACTTGTATAATTCTTGAAGTACTGTAGCACTTCTCAAAGATCATCCTCTGATGGTGTTGAACTAGCGTGATAGGTGCTATGGGTATTGGGTGGCATAGTGTCATTAACCAATTTTTGAGGCTCTTGGGAACTTTATTTTTCTGAAGTCTCTTGATCGAGCTTCATCTACACGTGGCTTAATGCTTTCAAAACTTCTTACGTTGGGAGCTGTGGGGTAACTTTTCCACTGGTAAGTTGTTTCCAAGTAAGGGTTCATTAATTTTGCTGTGCATACTCCTTCGAGTCCATTAGGGGACCATTCAAGAGGAGGTGGCTCAAATTTTGAGGGAGCTGGCTTTGCAAGATACAATTTGACGATCCTTCTTTGGACTCGTTCGAATTCTTGAAGTGTTCTCGGCCTTGGCTTTGCGGCGATTTCCTCCTTCAGCTTTTTTGTGGGATCTCCTGTTGTTATTCAACTTTGGAGGTTCAACTTTGGAAAGCTCAACCGCCATTAGGGTATGCAGAATGGCTAAGAAATTTTTAAAGACTTGGTCTTCAAATTGAGCATTCTCAACCTCAATTTCAAGGTCCCAAGGAAAATCTAAGTCATTATTGGTATGGGTACCTTCTTTAGCTTCATTATTCCACTCGAGGTCAACCATAAAGAATGGCACCTCTAGATCAATTGGTTCTTCATGTGTGAGTGGAGGATCTACTTGTACGACCTTAGAATCTATCTACGAGAAGGTGGGGTCTAATGAATGGCAGTTGTCAATGGTTGCCAATGTTTGTATCCAATTATTAACATTGCTTTGTGTATCACCCGCTATGGCATGCTGTTGCAGGGAGCTGATTTTCTTGAGATCATCATTGAAGAGGTTGCATCCAACACTCTAGGCACAGTTGGTTTTATTGCTCCTGTCTGTGAAGATAGTGGGAGAGAGGGAAGGAGTCTCACTTGCAGCTTTCTCACATACACAGTGGAAGAATACACACACAGGTGGAGGCTGAAAATAGTTTTCCTCTTCTTAGTTGTGTAAGCCAAAAGAACTCTAGTACGAAGAAATAGAAGAACCCTATATGTGGGTCTCAAACCAAACTCAACTAACTAAGGTGGCATACTAACTGAGCCACAAACTAGAGTAGATAAGGATAGCTGTCATCCAGCTATTATTCATGGGCGGTGTACCAACCGCATCTGCAGCTAACAAGTCAGTGACATAAATACACAACGGTCACCCTGCCATATCACGAGTGGAGCTTGATATCTCAACACTCCCCCTCGAGCTCAATCCCAATTCTTGCACACACCAAGCAGGTCTCTGAACTTGCGCAGCTTCTCTGCGCCCAATGCCTTCGTGAATATGTCAGTGACCTGATCCTCTGTGCTGACATAAACTAGATCAATAAGACCTGGTAAAACCTTCTTCCGCACATAGTGATAATGCACCTCAATGTGCTTTGTTCTAGCATGATAGACTGGGTTATTTGCCAAGTGTATACTGCTCATGTTGTCACAATAAATGACAATTGGCCCATCTATAGACTGATGCATATCATAAAGTAGCTTATGCAACCAAGCTACCTCACATGCAGCCATTGCTGCACCCCCGGTACTCAGCCTCTGTGCTCGACAAGGCAACTGTAGGCTGTTTCTTACTCCTCTAGGTGACTGCAATGCTCCCAAAAGAGAACACATATCCACTGGTAGATCGTCTATCAGAAGTTCTACTAGCCCAATCAGCATCAGTGTATCCATGCAACTGTATCTGAACCCCAGCCTCATAAAATAGTCCATACTGCAATGTGGACTTCACATACCTTAGTATGCATCTAGCCGCATCCAAATGCGGTTTCTTGGAGCCTGCATAAACTGACTTACCAATCCAACAACATAGCTTAAATCTGGCCTGGTAATAGTCATATAAATCAAACTTCCTATTATGCGTCTGTACATAGTAGGGTCTTCCATAAGCTCACCTGCATCGGTGCTCAGCTTCACATTTTGCTCCAAAGGAACTGAAATAGGCTTATAGCCTGTCATCCCATATTTGGACAGCATGTTCAATCCATAATGCCTCTGCAAGACCTGCATCCCACTTGGTGATCTAATCACCTCAATGCCCAAGAAATAACGCAGCTCTCCCAAATCCTTCATCTCAAACTTCTGCTTCAATAGCATTTTCACATGAAGGATATCTTCATCACTATCACCTGTGATGATCAAATCATCAACATAAATGACAAGCAGCATAATCCCTTTCTCTGTTTTTCTCACATAGAGTGAGAAATCTGCCTTGGAAATGTGAAAGCCAATAGTGACAAGATACTGTCCTATCTTGTCAGACCATGCTCTAGGTGCTTACTTCAAGCCATACAAGGCTTTCTTCAACCTGCAAACAAACTCAGGATAAACAACATGCACATAACAATAACCTAGTGGCTGCTCCATATAGACCTCTTCTTGCAAATCGCCATGCAAGAAGGCATTCTTTACATCCATCTGATGTAAAGACCATCCCTTTGATGCAACCATGGCAATGACTGCTCTTACAGTTGCCATCCTTGCAACCGGACTGAATATTTCTTCATAATCAATGCCATATGTCAGTGCATATCCCTTGACAACTAATCTTGCCTTGTATCTATTCACAGAACCATCTGCATTGTGCTTGATCTTATAATACAGACAATTGCATTCTTGTCTTTAGGCAAAGGCACCGATTCCCATGTAGCATTTGCTTCCAAGGCATCCATTTCTTCATCCATGGCTTTCTCCCATTTTTCATTTCCCATGGCTTGCTCAAAAGAAGTGGGTTATGGTTCCTATATCACTTTGACCATATATGCATAGTGAATGGCTGTAAATCCATCATATTTCAGCCTATCCATAGGATACCTAGCTCTGGTAGACTTGTGCAAAATAGGCTCACTTCTAGGTGCTCTCAAAACATCCCTGATCTTCCTTACTCCAGGTGTAACAACAAAAGGAATACCCAACTCATCATCAATGCTCTGTTCTGAGCCATTGGATTCACCATCCACATAAGAGTGACCTGCATTCACATCAAACATGGGCTGATCTACCTTCTCTTTTCCTTTTCGTGATACCTGGGTACCACTATCTGCATTGCTTTGAGGAGATTTTGCTTATCTCAATCTGCCTGTCCATGGCGAAGTATGTGAACCACTGCTAGAGGACACTGCAGGTCCACTGATATTTTGTGATTGCTGCTGTAAATTATGTGCAGCATTACCATTTTGTGCATCTACATCAATCATCACATTTACTGGTTTATACTAGCTACTCATCTCATCAAAAACATCTCTGCTCACTGTAAACTTACGAGTAGAAGGGTTATAGCATCTATACCCTTTTTGCTGCAGAGAATAACCAATAAAGGCGTACTTCTCAGCTTTTGGATCCAACTTGGACCTCAACTCATCTGGCACATGAACATAGGCAATGCAACCAAAATTTTTCAAATGAGAAATGTCTGGTTTCCTACCAGTATACCTCTCCTCTGGCGTCATGCCATGTATTGCTGCAGTGGGAGTCCTGTTCATTATGTAAACTGCTATAGCAATTGCTTCAGCCCAATAATAATCTGGTAGATCTTTTTCATTTAGCATGGCCCAAGATACCTCTCCAATATGCCTGTTTTTCCTTTCTGCAAGTCCATTTTGTTGTGGGGTATGACTGCATGAATATTGCTGCTTTATGCCATGCTCCTACAGGAACCTTGCAAACTCATTTGAGAGGTACTCTCCCCCTCCATCTGACCTTAGGCATTTTATTTGCAGGCCTGTTTCTTTTTCAACCATAGCTTTAAAAGCTTTGAAGTGCCCAAACACTTCACTTTTCTTTTTCATAAAATACACCCAAACTTTTCTGCTGAAGTCATCAATAAAAGTGACAAAATAGTGATAGCCTCCAATAGATGTAGCTTTAGTAGTCCACACATCAGAGTGGATTAATTCCAATGGCTTTTTACTCTCTTAAACATGCCTAGGAAATGGTTTCCTTGCCTGTTTTCCAAATTGACAGGCTTCACAAACCTTATGCATTTCTGCAACCTTGAATTTAGGCAATCCTGCAACAATATTTTGGGCTTGCATTGATTTAAGTCACTGTATATAACACCTATTTCATTAATTTTGGACTTTTTGTGTTGTTTTTGGACGAAGCCCAAAAATCCTTCCCAAATGAAAACTTTACTTTGTGAAAATATCCTTCCCAAATCAAAATTTTACTTTCTGAAAATATTCTTCCCAAATCAAAAGTTCACTTTGTGGCACTATCATATTCACATAAAATTATTATTTTTTCAATCTATACTTTTGCACCATCATGCAAGAATTTGAAATAATCCTATATTAGAAATTCTAGCTATATCTAAGTTATTTGTTAATTTAATTATTTTTAATATTTTTCCTTGACGTTTTTCCTTGATGTGATAAATTTATAAATCCATGAAAGGAGACTTAAATATTTCATGAAAATAACATTGTCACTCGCAATATGCACAAAATTTTTAAAACTTTTAATAAATAGAAAAAAGACATGATGCCATAAGACCCAAGTTTTGTATTGAACCAAAGAGGTATAATAGCAATTATAGCTATTATTATATGATTACATTGAGAGACGTTGCTCTCAGCTAGAATCTTTATATCCAAAATGATATAGATTGAACATATGTTTACAATTTAAATTGTTGCTCTTAAAGAGCCTCAATTCGTGCCATCTGCATAATTTGACTCCCCATTGTCTTATTGCTCAATGTCACGACAGTCCCTTGCCAAGTGCCATCTGCATAATTTGACTCCCACTTGTCTTGCCAAGCCTTGCCCCTTGGGTGCATTGACTCCCCATTGTCTTATTGCTCAATGCGATAGTCCCTTGCCAGGTGCCATCTGCATTAACTCCCTATTGTCTTGCCAAGCCTTGACCCTTGGGTGACATCCAGTGCAAAATACAGGTGCCATCTGCATTAACTCCCACAAGTTATCTTGCCAATCCTTGCCCCTTGGGTGCATTGACTCCCCATTGTCTTATTGCTTAATGTGATAGTCCCTTGCCAGGTGCCATCTGCATTAACTCCCTATTGTCTTGGCAAGCCTTGACCCTTGGGTGACATCCAGTGCATATTTTGACTCTCATTTGACATAGGAGGTGATGACTCTGATTATAATTGTTTTGGATTGGCTTCTTGCCTAGTACCCAAATAAAATCCTTCAATGGACTTCAATACAAAGCTTTAATCATGGACATTCTTCATTTGTGCTGTCTCCTTCTACTTCCTCCATGGCAAGCATCCTTAAAAATTCGTGTATATGCAAAATAGTTTGCTGTGGTATTTTTATTTTTCCTTCTACCTCATATCCCATGCGCTTCTTTGATTTCTTTGCCCTTGAATGCCAAGACACTATGATTGTCTCTATCGAAACTTGAGAGACTGCTTCATCATTTGGGACCCACTCCTTCATTATACAATTAGTATACAATGTGTTGTTATCCATATTCTCCTTCCTGCCCTTTGGCTCATACCATACTGTTGTAAATGTTGTAGCTCTCCCTTGGTCATCTCTTTGCACATCAACTACTTTTGCAACCCAAAACTTCACATTCTCATATTCATCATCCGATGCCCGAACCACAACAAAACAATCGACCTCTATATCTACTTGTGGCATAAACTCTCTCTTCTTCGGTCCACAATATGGACGTGGGAGTAATGATACAAATTCATTTTCAAAGATTGGAGCTGGGCGCAAATCGTTATGAACATTTGGCCAAAACATATTGCATTCTTCCTTGACATCCTTTGAGCCTCGCATTCTCTCAAGGTCCTTTATTAAATTTCGTGTCTTGTTAATTACAGTGGTAGTGTGTTCTCTCCAAGTAGGCTTCGAATCAAGATATCTCCGGAGCATTTCCTCTTTGTATGTAATAAATGCTTTTAATCCTTCTATTTCACAGTTAGACCTCTCATTGAATTCTTGTATAGGAGCCCATGTTGGATACCTTTCCTTGCTGGGAATTGAAGTTAAGACACTGTAAGGTTCTTCAAGTTCCCATTTTGTATCATGAGAATACTGTTGCCATTGCATTACGGGTTTTTCATCTTTTAAAAAAAAATGAAAGTAGTGTGGATTGGTATGACCTGTCAATGCATCACCACCCATTTGTATGAAAGGTAGAATGAAGCTCTTCCAATCATACATTCTTTCGAGCCTCTCACATACTATACTTTCCTTACAATCACCAACTTGCCTGCCACATCTTCTTACCAAGTCATCTATTGTCTCCATGTCCTTGCATTTAAGCTCCCTTGAGACTGTGCTAAAAACCTGATTGATATCCTCATGTGTATGCCCAACATACAAAAATCCACATTCGACCTCATTGAAGATTCGATGAGCAACTAGCATGGAGCAGAATGCAAACATGAGTACATTCTTATTTTCTCGCCAGCAATTATCAGCTTGTATTCTCAAAGTCGGTGGTAGGCGACCTTTTTCTGCATGTACATTGCGAATTGCCTTCATAATAGATGTTACAACTTGATTGCTATCATGTAGATGCAAGGAATCAATCCATATATCTACAAAGAACTTAATTCCATGCACTAACACTCCACATAGATGTGTCTTTAGAAAGTGCTTTCCTTGTAATTTAGGTGGAGTGGCAACAAAACGAGGCAATGTTGTTGTATTCTGATCCATGCCATCTACAATAAGGCACATGTAGTCATCGGGATGCGAAATAGCTTGCTCCTTCCAAAATGCATATTTTTGTCTGGAATGTCGAATAAGGTCATGATGAGATTTTTGGTTTTTTTTGTATAATTCCCTTTGATTTGGACATGTTGCACTCTCAATTGCTCGCTTTAAATCATCACAGACATTGCACTTTGACATTTTTTGCCTCCTTGGGATTTTAACATATCCAAAGTTCTTCTTCCAAAGAGTATACAAAGTATGAGAAGAAGCTACGGCATCCCCTCTTTGCCTTTGCTTTTCTACAATAGAGTCAAATACTTCGAGCTTTGTCAAGCCCATTGGAAGGTGCATTTCAGTGATCGCGTCATTGTTAGGGAGTTTGGTAGATATATGGGGTTGAGGTAAAGCATTTTCATGTATGAAGTCTTGCAAAATTGCTGCTGCCCTGACAGTTGAGATTCTTGATTTGGACCTTCCTCTATTACCGTGAATGCTAAATTTGTTGCTGCCCTTTGCCTTGGTGACTAAATCCCAATATGTACCATGGGATAATCCAGTAATATTGTGATATGCCTTATTGCAAATCCTTTTTCCATTTACAAGAGGTTTTACCTTTTGTCTTGAACTTAGCCTTTTATTGCCATTTTGAAGAAAGCAAGAGAGACTTGTGAGAAGGTATTCATTTCTTTCACTTCCTCTTCTTTGCCACACGTGTCCTCTACATTCCCTGATGTCTGCAAGATCAATGAAGCGCATACATCTTTGCTTGCAACATATATATCCCAATGCATTTAACATGTTCTCCTCCTTCATTACTCTCTTCCTCTTTGGTTGCTTTTGTGGATCTGCCTGGATTCGCTTTCTCTTCATGCATATGTATGACCGTTTTCGTTCCTCGTGCATGTTGTTATCTGTATTTATGCACTTCTTCTCCTCACATTTGTTTGTAACCAAGCATCCATGATTGGTCGTTGCATCCTTGTCCATATCACAATCAAAGTTAAATATTGAATAATCCTCTGTTGATCTCATCCTCGTTTTTAACATACTCTTAGGACCATTCAATGAATTCAATATTCTACGAGAGTATTGAGAACCTTGAAACTCTTCCACTCCTGAGAGAACATCACTCATTGGGACATCTTGCATGGCTTTCACAAATCCACAAGCTTGATTAACACCAGGTTTGTTAATATGCATGAACTCATCCACACTTGACAAGACATCGCTATTGAAACCTTTGCCCTTCTCACTGTGCAAGAATTCATCCACCCCAGATAAGGCTTCGCTTCTAAAATCATTTTGTTTCTCGGAACCAATGAACTCATCCACTTCAGATAAGATGTCACTTCTATAATTGAGTATATTGAAATCATCCACATTTGAAGTGATAGAGCCTGGCACATGGGCACGCTTTTTAGGTCCTTTGATATTGTAGTATACCTTGTCTTTATCATTGAAAACCACATGCCTCTTTCTCATGTTTAAAAATTGCATGCTCCATCTCATATTCTTGCCTACCTCATAGTAGGGATCACATAAGGATGTTATGTTATCAACCATACCATCATCAGTGACTTTTAGAATCCTCATCTATGCAAATGACCATTGCTCCACTTGTTCAAATCCCAATACTTCACCTTCTGCTACAGTCTTATTTGCAAATGATCTCATTTGTAAAATGTCCCCTATAGTAAAATCCAAGGTGGTGCACTTTGTATTCTTGATAATGTGTGTTGCATAAGTCTCATCTTTGTCCCATGCTATAAATGATTTGTTGGATGTATTGTAGGGCATAACATCTCCAAGTGTTTCCATATCTCCACATTTATACTTTAGCTCAACATGTGCGCTAAGAATCTTTGATACAGTAACTACCACCTTATCTTCGCCAAGTCTTCGGAAGTGGCAAACTGAATTGGGATCACTATCATGGATTGTAGCAAATGCAACTACTTCTCTTTTGCTACATAAAATCACATCCATCCCTGGAACAAAATCTATAGCCATCTCCTTTGTGAGAGTCCTCTGCAGTAGCAACAATTACATAAATATTAGTCTCTTTTTAATAATCTACTCATTTATTATAATTTTTAATTAGTACTTAATTTATTGGTGGGAGAAGTTATCTGATCAAGTACTCATCAGATGGATACATCAAGTTATCCTTTGCATGGTCGATCGAGCATTAAATACTATTTTTGCTCTAGTGTCATGCACATCCGTAAAAAAACATGAGCTTGCTAGGTATGTTATCCAATCAAGCACTTATGGGATGGGTGTGCCACTTTGCATGTAAGTCAATTCCACCTCGTTGAAGGTGTGTGCAAATTATTGTGCCCATCGGATATGCTTTGCATTGTCGATCAAGCATAAAACACTGTTTTTGCCGTAGTGTCATGCACAACCATGAAAAAACACGGTCCTAAGTGTGTTAATCAAACAAGTACTTATTGGATGGGGGCTCCACTTTTCACGCAAGTCTGTTTCAACTAGGTTGAGATGCGTGCAAAGTATTATCACCATCGGATATGCTCTGCATGGTCGATTATGCATTATACAACGTTCTTCCCATAGTGATATGCACATCCGCAAAAAAACATGCCCTTAGGTATGTTATCTGACCAAGTACTTATCGGATGGGTGTGCCTCTTTAACAAAATTTCAATACCACCTAGGTTAAGGCTTAGAAAAAGTATTTTTCCCATCGGATATGCTTTGCATGGTCGATCGAGCATTAAATACTATTTTTGCTCTAGTGTCATGCACATCCGTAAAAAAAACACGCTGCTAGGTGTGTTATCCGATCAAGTACTTATGCAATGGGAATGCCACCTTGCATGTAAGTCAATTCCACCTGGTTGAAAGTGTGTGTAAAGTATTGTGCCCATCGGATATGCTTTGCATTGTGGATCAAGCATAAAACACCGTTTTTGCCTTAGTGTCATGCACAACCATATAAAAACACAGCCCTAGGTGTGTTATTCAAACAAGTACTTATCGAATGGGGGCTCCACTTTGCACGCAAGTCTGTTTCAACTACGTTGAGGTGCGTACAAAGTATTGTCACCATCGGATATGCTTTGCATGGTTGATCATGCATTATACACCATTTTTTCCCGAGTGATATACACATCCGCAAAAAAACACGCCCTTAGGTGTGTTATGTGACCAAGTACTTATCGGATGGGTGTGCCTCTTTGAGAACATTTCAATACCACCTAGGTTGAGGCGTACAAAAAGTGTTGTGCCCATCGGATATCCTTTGCATGGTCGATCGAGCATTAAATACTATTTTTGCTCTAGTGTCATGCACATCTGTAAAAAAACATGCTGCTAGGTATGTTATCCGATCAAGCACTTATGGGATGAGCGTGCCACTTTGCATGTAAGTCAATTCCACCTAGTTGAAGGTGTGTGCAAAGTATTGTGCCCATCGGATATGCCTTGCATTGTTGATCAAGCATAAAATACCATTTTTGCCTTAGTGTCATGCACAACCATGAAAAAACACGGTCCTAGGTGTGTTATTCAAACAAGTACTTATCGGATCGGGGCTCCACTTTGCACGCAAGTCCATTTCAACTATGTTGAGGTGTGTGCAAAGTATTGTCACCATCGGATATGCTTTGCATGGTCGATCACGCATTATACACCATTTTTTCCCGAGTGATATGCACATCCGTAAAAAACACGCCCTTAGGTGTGTTATCTAACCAAGTACTTATCAGATGGGTGTGCCTCTTTGAGAACATTCCAATACCACCTAGGTTGAGGCATACAAAAAGTGTTGTGCCCATCGGATATCCTTTGCATGATCGATCGAGCAATAAATACTATTTTTACTCTAGTGTCATGCACATCCGTAAAAAAACACGCTGCTAGGTATGTTATCCGATCAAGCACTTATGGGATGGGAGTGCCACTTTGCATGTAAGTCAATTCCACCTAGTTGAAGGTGTGTGCAAAGTATTGTGCCCATCGGATATGCTTTGCATTGTCGATCAAGCATAAAACACCGTTTTTGCCTTAGTGTCATACACAACCATGAAAAAACATGGTCCTAAGTGTGTTAATTAAACAATTACTTATCGGATGGGGGCTCCACTTTGCACGCAAGTCCATTTTAACTAAATTGAGGTGTGTGCAAAGTATTGTCACCATCGGATATGATTTGCATGGTCGATCACGCATTATACACCATTTTTTCCCTAGTGATATGCACATCCACAAAAAAACACACCCTTAGGTGTGTTATCTGACCAAGTACTTATCGGATGGGTGTACCTCTTTGAGAACATTTCAATACCACCTAGATTGCGGTGTAGGAAAAGTGTTGTGCCCATCGGATATCCTTTGCATGGTCGATCGAGCATTAAATACTATTTTTGCTCTAGTGTCATACACATCCGTAAAAAAAACACGCTGCTAGGTATGTTATCTGATCAAGCATTTATGGGATGGGTGTGCCACTTTGCATGTAAGTCAATTACACCTAGTTGAAGGTGTGTGCAAAGTATTGTGCCCATTGGATATGCTTTGCATTGTCGATCAAGCATAAAACACCGTCTTTGCCTTAGTGTCATGCACAACCATGAAAAAAACACGGTCCTAAGTGTGTTAATCAAATAAGTACTTATCAGATGGAGGCTCCAATTTGCACACAAGTCCGTTTCAACTAGGTTGAGATGCGTGCAAAGTATTGTCACCATCGGATGTGCTCTGCATGGTCGATTACGCTTATACAATGTTTTCCCATAGTGATATGCACATCCGCAAAAAAACATGCCCTTAGGTATGTTATCTGACCAAGTACTTATCGGATGGGTGTGCCTCTTTGAGAACATTTTAATATCACCTAGGTTAAGGTATAGGAAAAGTATTGTGCCCATCGGATATGCTTTGCATGGTCGATCGAGCATTAAATACCATTTTTGCCTTAGTGTCATGCACATTCGTAAAAAAACACGCTGCTAGGTGTGTTATCTGATCAAGTACTTATGCGATGGGAATGCCACTTTGCATATAAGTCAATTCCACCTAGTTGAAGGTGTGTGCAAAGTATTGTGCCCATCGAATATGCTTTGCATTATCGATCAAGCATAAAACACCGTTTTTGCCTTTGTGTCATGCACAACCATATAAAAACACGACCGTAGGTGTGTTATTCAAATAAGTACTTATCAGATGGGGGCTCCACTTTACACGCAAGTCTGTTTCAACTACTTTGAGTTGCGTGCAAAGTATTGTCACCATCGGATATGCTTTGCATGGTCGATCATGCATCATACACCATTTTTCCCCTAGTGATATGGACATCCGCAAAAAAACACACCCTTAGGTGTGTTATCTGACCAAGTACTTATCGGATGGGTGTGCCTCTTTGAGAACATTTCAATACCACCTAGGTTGAGGCGTACAAAAAGTGTTGTGCCCATCAAATATCCTTTGCATGGTCGATCGAGCATTAAATACTATTTTTGCTCTAGTGTCATGCACATCTGTAAAAAAACATGCTGCTAGGTATGTTATCCGATCAAGCACTTATGGGATGGGTGTGCCACTTTGCATGTAAGTCAATTCCACCTAGTTGAAGGTGTGTGCAAAGTATTGTGCCCATCGGATATGCTTTGCATTGTCGAACAAGCATTAAACACTGTTTTAGCCTTAGTGTCATGCACAACCGTCAAAAAACGCGGTCCTAGATGTGTTATTTCACTAAGTACTTATGGGATGGGCAGGCCACTTTGCATGTAAGTCAATAATACCTAGGTTGAGATGTGTGCAAAGTATTGTGACGATCGCATATGCATTGCATTGTCGATTAAGCATAAATCAGCGTTTTTGCCTTAGTGTCATGGACAACAACCAATAAAAAACATGGTTCTAGGTGTGATATTCTAAAAAGTAATTATTGAATGGATGTTCCACTTTGCATGGAATACCATACCACCACTTTTGAGGCACGTGCAAAGTATTGTGCCCATCGGATATGCTTTACATGGTAGATTGAGTATTAAATACCATTTTTGGCCTTGGTGTCATGTACAACCGTCAAAAAACACGATCGTA